>NW_023504416.1:0-150000 GCF_004664715.2 Peromyscus leucopus | reverse complement strand
GGGCTAAGGACATTAAGCTCAGTAGGTGGAGAGCTTGCCTAGCATGCTTGACACCATGGGTTTAATCCCCAGGACCGTATAAAATAGGCATGGAGGCATAGATATTAAAAGGTAATTCTTAGACACTCCATGAATGTGAGGTCAACCTGGGCTATATGAGATCCAACCTCAAAGGGATGAGGAGGTATACAAGAATTTGAAATTAGCTAATCACATGAAAGTGTTTAAAGTGGACCAACTGGAGAAAATTTGAAACACAAAATATATGATGACTTTAAAAAGCAAATATTGGGACCTAGAAGATCATATTGTTTTATATAAGCAATTGTATGTACTAGAAATAAGCAAATATATAAGGATGGAAAAATCCCTTTACATTAGCTACTGATGCACACATGTAGATTAAAGTCTGAAAATTAGCAACCATGATAGTAATAATGGTTTTAAATTAAAATATAATCATAGCTGTGAGACTCTAGAGATATCTCAATGGATAAGAACATTTGCTGCACAGGCATGAAGACCTGAGTTTGAAGCCTCAGCTGCCATGTAAAAATCCATGTGTGCTAACACACACCTATAACACTACCTCTGTGGATTACCGGCACCTTCTGACTGCCAACCACCTCCAGGTCTAATAAGAGACACTGTGTGGAGAGAGAGTGGTTGATGAAGACACTTGGTGCCTTCCTCTGGCGTTCACACAGGCATGGGGTATACACATGTGCACACACATGCATATGCTACCTGAAGAAGATAAAAATCTATAAGTGATTTTTGTGTGTAAAAAATGAAAAGAACCAGTGTGTTTGTACAAAGAGGCTTTCCTCAGATGTCACTTATTCATCACACAAAGAAAAGTAAATCTTTAGCACAGATTAAGGTAGAGAACACATGTACAGCAGGGGCTGTAAGAAAACACCAGCCACATTTGGGTACATGCCTCCTGACTGGATGTTAGGAGTCAGATGTCTAGGCAGAGTTCCCAGTCAGTGTGCTGGGAAAGACCTAGGTAACACACAGAGACCACTGAAGATTCCATCATGGCTAACTTTCATGTTTGGAACAAACTTGTGCCCTTGTGCTTCTAGAAAATTCCCTGGAGACAATACACTTGTCCTTCTTTGGTTAACTCCACAGAGGCATTCTTCTGCTAGAAAACCTTCCCATACATTTTCTGAGTGGCCTGACCACTGCTTGAGAGCTTCCTTGTCCATAGTCCAGAGAGCCCTTGTTTACCTTTATGAGACTCTTTGTCTTTGCAATTTTTATGAGCATTCATCATCAGCTGAAGAAAATCCACTCGGTGCTGGAAGCAGGAAGAGATGTTGATAAAACAGAAGGTCAATGGTGAGGTCAGAGGTGGATCAACCATGCAGAAGCTTTGATTACTCAAGTTAGTGTTGCTGGAGTCATCACAGAACAAAAGTACCAGTGGCTAAACCAGGAAGCCATCCAGGTACCACATCAACCACATTTACAATAAATTACAAGAGATACAAATTTAAATAATAGCCTTCATTTTTGAGAATGTTTTTGAAGGAGATGATAATAGTATTTCCTCCCTTTTAAATTATTTTTATATATTCTTATAGAATTTCCTACATGTATACAATGAGATATGTTTGTATCCACCCCACCATTTCCTCCATTCGATCCCTTCTCTATCCCTTATAACATTTCTTCCTCAAACTTCATGACTTCTTCTTTTTTAATAACCCACTGAGTCCAAGTGGTGCTGAGCACATGTGTCTGGCTGTGGGGCCATCCACTGGTGCAAGGGAAACCTACTGGTGGCCGCACACTCCTTCTGCAGCCATCAACTACCAGTAGTTCTTCAATGAGGGGTGAGGGTTCGAGAAGTCCTCTCTCATCCATGCTGTAGATTTGGTGGCCTTGGTATTGTGTAGGTATTGTGCCTTGCCATTTTTTAAAATATCAGTCCAACAGACATCTTGTTTTCTTTCCTATTGCTAAGGGTTAATTATTGTCTTATTTTCAATCGATTTTTAAAAACTCTGACTTATCCCCCCCAAATGTTATTATTCTCTCTATCTCTGTTTCTCTCTCTCAATCTAGCCTTCTCTATCTACCTTTAGTGATACATGAAGGGAAGTACACAGCTCCCATTTTCACAGCCCAACACATTATTAAACCATGGACCTCTAAGGGGAGTACCACTTTTTACCTTCTGTTTAGAATCCAGGAGATTTTCCTTCATTCTGTCCATGAAATTTTTGAAAAATGCTATTGAATCCTTTGGGAATATGGAGACATTTAACTTCTCATATATTGGGGTGAGGAATGGAAAGAGTACTGGAAAGGATAGATAGAAAAATAAGTTTTAGTGGAAATGCAAGTTTCATTTAGAGAAATCATGAATCAATCTAAACAATAAGTCACCAAGTCTCCACCAGAAGCCATTCTCTCTGCGACCTTGCTCACACTTGGTCACCACCATAACGCTCCTTCTGTATTACAAGGTCTGGACAGAAGGCTCAGTGCTTAGCACTGATTGCTCTTACAGAAGACACAAGTTTGATTCCCAGTATCAACATGGCTGCACTTAACCATCTGTAACTCCAGTTCCAGGGGATTAAATACCCTCTTATAGCCTTAGCAGGCAATTCATTCATGTGGGAGGCATATTTGCAAGTAAAAAGCCAATACACATGAAATAAAAATAAATAACTTTCAAAAGTTTTAAAGCAATTCAGCTATGTAAGAGAGATGATCAAAAAGCAGACATTAAAACATCTAACTTTGTTTTCTAATTGCATTAGGACTAGGGAAATGCTGATCAAAACCACAGGGCCAGCCCACAGCATATCCACTACGGTGGAATGATCAAAGTCATGGAAGAGACAAGCATTGCAGAGCATGGAGAACCTTGAACTCTCCTGCAGTTCTAGAAGACATACAAAACGCTGTGGCTACTTTGGAAAACATATGTTTGCTTGTTTACTATGTTAAGAATAGTTACTTCTTGACTCAGCAACAATGATTCTGAATGTATACCCCCAAAACATAAAATCAAATATTTGAACATAATATTGTATGCAAATGCCCCTAGTAGCAAAATTCATTGCAAACATATAAAACCAACTTCAATGTCCATCAACAGATGTAGAATATTACTCATTCATAGACACAAGAGAGAGTGACACTTTCTTCCTTTAAGAGTGTGCTAAATGACAGAGACCTGTCACAGGAACCACATAGACTATTACCCCATTGATGTGAAAAACCCAGAATATGTAAAGATACAGAAAGTGAATTGGTGGTGGCTTAGGTCAAGGCTGCTTGAAGGATGATGGTGCAAATGTGCAACATGCCTAGAACTAAGTACTCTACAGTTGACATTGGTAATGGGCCATGTGGAACATCAGTCAACACAGAGTCCTAAGTGATCAAAGTGCTGAGAATAAACGACTGTTGAGTGCTGGGCCCTACATCTACAGCAAGAGCCCCACCACTCAAGGCTCAAGGGAAATCATGAAAGAGGGTGTAGGAATAAAGTAAAATTCAGGGAGGGGTGGTGTGAGATGCCATATCCTGGACATGGCATGGCCCACTCATGAACTGACCACCTGCATGAGATCACGCCAACAATATTGCTCAGCATCCTGGGAGGATGCACTGATTGGACTCATTGGGACATAAATTGGGGGGAAGATGTGTTGGTGTGTCTGAGGGAAATGGGAGGTGAGAGTTAGGGGTACATATATTCAAAACAGATTGTATGACTATATGATACTGATGAAGGATAAATAAAAGAATTCTAAATCAAAGCCAGGACTGGTGGCATATACATTACTCCCTGCACAGAAAAGTGAGAGTTAGGGGGATCACTGTGAGTTCAAGATAGGCCTGGTCACACAGCAACTTCCAGGATGGCTATAGCAAAACAGTCTGAAAGAAAAACGAAGTTATAAAACAAAAGTAAGGGTTACATACATTTGAATACACTAAAAATATTGGATTGTGTCTTTAAGGGGGTGAATTATATACCAATAGAGTTGTTAGTTTTGGTAACTGTAGAAGAGAAAGGCAGAACTGACTGACATGGCCACAGACAAGAGCAGTGGGTCAAAAGGCAGAAGAACCATCATACATACCTACTGACATGTATAATGGGTTAAAAAAATCAAATCTTATTAGCTTCCTGGCCTTTTCCACAAAAGGGTCCTTTGGGTTGTTGAGGGAATCAACATTCACACCAAATGACGTGCTTGTGATCACATCTATGCTGTAGGCCCCAAACACTCTGAGGAGAGAGACATGGGAATTTAACACATGCACCAAGAAGTCTGAAAATTTCATAATCTTGGTCAGGACAGGTGAAATCACCTCAGTGCTGACTAAGCATCTTTCCCTCCTACCCTACCACTACCCCTGTGACCTTGGCATGATCATGTTTCTTTGCAACTGAATATTTTGTCATCTAGTGTCTACAGGGAAGAAGGAACAGCTGGACCATGTGAAACACACAGGTCATGACCCTTCTGCCCCAGTTGCCCTTCCTCTCCCAGAACCGCAGTACATGGATCACTACTTACTCTTTTATGGTGATAGGCTTGCCTTTCTCTGCCTCTCTTCTCAAGTACTTTACCAAAATATCTCCATACTGTTCAATGATGGGGAACATCTAAATACAAAATACAAAGGCATCCATAGTTAAGTGTGGGAACTCAAGTCACACAAACGTTTCACCTAAAAGTTCTTCCAGTCACCTCTTTGAGTTTTCCACTCATGAAGGCAGGAGACAGCAAGGCTCGCATTCTCTTCCAATCCCCATCCTTAGACATGGAGATGGCCTTATTCATAATCCACACTGGGCCAAAATCCTAGAGTCAAAAAAAATACAAATTTGGCTTTCTGTAATTCCAGAATTTTCCATGGTTGCAAAAGTGCTAAGTGGATATCGCTGTATAAAACTTAGTTACCGACTGTTTACTATGGATCAACCCTCATGCCAGATGCAAAAATGTCAAAATTTCCTCACAGTCCATAAATCAGGTGCTCACTGGGCTGCCTGTTGAGATTTCAAATCTCTATATTTCAGGATCCTTCTAAATGTAAGCCTCTCTTTGGTTGGAAAATTAGTTCCAGAATTGGAGAGAAGATGGGAACAATATATAGCAGATTCTCCAGAGCTATGCAGATGGCAAAAGGCTTGGGGACAGATAGAAAGTTATCTTTGCAACAGACAAGTTGTGCAGCTCTGCATTTACATTAGCAAAATGAAAAGTCATGTTTTGATATGGTGTGTGTGTGTGTGTGTGTGTGTGTGTGTGTGTGTGTGTTTAGACTAGAGTTCCTGTGTATATGTTGATTTAGAGACCAGAGGCCTGGTAACTTCCTGTATAAATATCTTGTGCATTTTTTGAGGCTGGGTCTCTCCCTGAATCTAGAAGGCTCTGGTTTGGCTAGAAAAGCTAGCCAGCAAGTCCCAAGGATCTACCTATTTCCAAACACAGCATGCTGCTATGCCCAGCTTTTATACACATGCTGGGGATCCAAACACTGAGCAATCTCCCTAACTGTGCAACATTTAAAGGATTTGACGGTTGGTTTTTTTAAGATTTATTTTAGTATTGTATGTATGTGTGTGTGTGTGTGTTTGTGTGTGTATATGTGTGTGCATGTGTGTTAGTGTGTGTGTATGTGTGTGTGTATGAATAAATGCACATGTGTTCAGTGTATTCAGAGGCTTGAGGAAGGAGTTGGTACTCCTAAAGCAGGAGTTATAAGTGGTTGTGAATCGCTGGATGTGGATGTAGGCAAACAAAACCCCATCCTCTTTCAGAGCTTTCAAACACTAAGCCACCTCTCTACTCCTGGTTTGTTTGGTCCAGGAGCTGTTTGCTTGTTTAGGAATAATGCTGTAGAAATCTCTTTTCCTTAATTCTTTATACAGTGATAAAAGGGAAAACATAATTCTATTTCTCTGGTGGGAACTTTCTTCTACCTTCCATAAATATAATTTATACTGCTGTGGCATCTCCCAACATGCCCTAATATGAAAGTGCTCAGCACAACAGGAAGAAATGGAAATGGCTTCCACTTGATAAAGGGCAGCTGCAAACTTGGCCTTCACCCAACTTCACCAAATGACCCAAGGCTGAATGAGGCCCAGAGAGATGGCTAGCAGGTAAAGGTGCTTGCTGCCAATCCCATCAACCTGAGTTCAAACCCCAGGACCCACAGGGTAGAAAGAGAGAGCCAATAAGTTTCCCCAGATAGGTTTGTGGAATACAGATGGGTTAAAAAAAGAGAAAGAGAGAACATTGAACTTAGCATCATACCTTACACAAAATAAATAAAGACATAGGTTTAAGAGCAAATCTCAAAAGTGTATAATTTGTACTCAAGCAAACACACACAGAAGGACCAGGTAAATAGTCATCAGACTTGACAGTGACCCCAAAATCTATTGAGAAGGAAAATGGATGTAGAAAAGTGATATGAGATGGCAGGTTGAACAAGGTAGCTAATGGGCTAGCAAGAGGGAACTGCATGGTCAAGGAGCAGCTCTGTATTCTCAGTGCTTGTCACCACACAAATCTTGACCTGTGGTTAAGTACTTCACCACACAAACATGAGAAAGGTCCTGTGAGACAGGAAATACAAACACAATCTAGATGATAACAGTGTTCATCTGCAACTAGATTACAATAATGTGGTATATTTATACTTCCTATTAGTAAAATGAATGCCCAGACCCTGCTTGTATATTATTGTGGAAGCCACTGTAAATTTATATTTATTTCATTTTTTAAAATCATTAAGTAGCCAGGAGGTGGTGGTGAATGCCCTTAATCCCATCACTGAGGAGGCAGAGGCAGGCAAATCTCTGTGATTTCAAGAACAATCGGGTCTACAGAGTGAGTTCTAGTACAGCCAGGACACAGGAGAAACCTTGTCTTGAAAAACTCAAAATAAAAAATAAAACAAATACCTGGTATAACTGGGTGGTGCTGGCATATGCCTTTAATCCTATAATTTGGGAGGCAGAGGCAGGTAGATCTCTGAGTATTGGCAAGCATGGCCTACAGAGTGAGTTCTCTAATAAACCAAACCAATCAATCAAAATAAATTCAATATGTAAACTATAAAGTTGTGCATTATTAAATGGGGGAAGCTGGAGATATGGCACAACAATTAAGGGGACTTGTTGCTCTTCTGGATGAACCAGGTTAGGTTCCCAGAATCTATGTCAGTCCACTCACAACTGCCTAGAACACAACATGCTCTTCTGGCATTCACAAGAACCTACACACATATAATATTCACTCATATGGACATACATATATAATACAAATAAAAAAACATGAAGCAACTTTTTTAATTAAAACAAAGTTACCTACCCATCTGTTTGTGAAGACAGAATAGCATTCTTTCACTAGTACATTCTTGATCATCTCTGTGTCTGTGATAGCTAACACAGGTGTATGACCATCAAACAACCTGTGTGGGGAAAACAGCTGATTAACCCAAGCCAGGTTCTGAAGCCAGAACCCCAAATCCAGGACTTTGATTCTCATGTTATGTGACCCTCACTCTGGTTATACAACACATTGTCACAGGAGGTCCCAGTCCAACTTAGGGAGTCTGACCACAGATCCAGTGGAGTCTTTGTAAAGTGATAGGTAATGTCAATTAGGACACTACGAGTCACTTAAAGACAAAAAACTTTGTAGTGGGAATCTAGTAGAGTCATTGCATCTAGAATAAGCACTAGAATGAAAAAGTTGCTTTTCACTCTATTTAGAGCAATGACAGAATGTATTAGTTCTTTGTTGAAGGTACCTAGACCTTGAAGAAATCATAATAGAGAACAGTGACTATTTTCTATGATTTGTAGGGTTGTTTTTTTGAAGGGGTTTTCCCTCTGTTGCATGACTTTAGAAACAAGACTACCCAGGCATGCTTGGAGGTCTTGAATTATTGAGTACTACAAACAGTGCAGAGTAAGGACTGAAGTTTCTGGGGTGTGATGACTTCCTTCAGAGAACATCTAGAATAAAGGACTTTGGTATAAGAATCTCATTGTATCCCAAACACAACCTTTTAGCCCAGCTTTAGTTACAGGAAAACCCCACCAGATATTCTCATACAGTAAAAGAAGCCAATTAAAAGTTACAGCATGCCGGGAAGTGGTGGCACACACCTTTAATCCCAGCACTTGGGAGGCTGAGGCAGGCAGATCTCTGTGAGTTCGAGGCCAGCCTGGGCTACCAAGTGAGTTCCAGGAAAGGCACAAAGCTACACAGAGAAACCCTGTCTCAAAAAACAAGTTACAGCAAAGCAGGGTCATAATAAAGAAAAAAATGTAGTAGGTACGACTGCTAAAAGAAATAATAGTTTTCTTGCAGCTGCAAAGTAACCAAGGACAGCACCTCCAGACGGAGGTGCATCAATCCTGAGTCTGCTCCTGTGTAGCCTGAAAACCCGAACCCCCACTTGCTTCACCCCTTTGCTTTACTCCCTATAAATACCCTTCTCAATTGCTACTCGGGGTCTCTCCTGCTGTGCTGCTGTGTCAGATGACTGGACAGTCACTAGTTAACTTGTAACACTACAAAGACTCTTTGCTTTGGCATTAGATTCAGTCTCTTGGTGTATTTTGGAGTTACCCTAGGTTCAACATTTGAAGGTTCCACCAAGATTCCCAATCCCACCACTACCACTCTCCATTGAGTCTTACAGTGCCTATTATCTGGTAACATCAAATTTGTTTTACAAGCTTTTTTGGTTTCTGTTTCTGGCTATTTATGGCAGTAGGAGCTCTGTCTGTGAAGCCCGCATAAAATCTATGGTGGATTCAGTGGCAGGTCGTGGGTTGGGGTCCTGTCACACGTCCCAGGGCTACTCTGAGTGGTAAGGAGACCTGTCTGAAGGGAAGACGATTCCCTGGTTTTTCTGGAGAGGCTAAGCAGGTGGCAACTTCAAGCTGAGAGTCCACTGACTCATTTTGAGATTTGTGCATGGCTGTATGTCTTGTCTGTCACTATCTGAGTGTTTGTTGCTGTGTTTATTCCCTTGTGTGATGGTTGGAGCAAATTGAATACCCTAAGAACATGGGTCAAACTAATAGTCACACTACTCCATTAGGTCTGTTTCTTAACAACTTGAAGGATTTCAGGGACCATGGACACAGCGTTGGGTTAGAAGATCTGAAACCTGTGAACCTGGGGGACCTGTGTGAGCAGAAATGGCATGCCATTTACACTACCTGGCCACAAGAGGGCACTTTTCATTTATCTATTATAGGAAAGACCAATGATGTCATTCAGAAAGAACATCATGACCAGCTCCCATACATTTCCATGTGGGAAGATGTGGTCTACTACCTCCACCCTGGCTTAGGTCCCTGGTTTCAACTCAGCCACCAATAGAGTTGCAGATTTTTACACTGAGAAAGAGGGCCAACCCAAGAAAGCTACCCCTGCTGCTCCCCTCCCCACTGTCTTGCAAGGTAGAATGGAGGAAGAGTTCTTCCTCACACCTCTGCCCTATCACTAGCTCCTTCCCTTCTGAACCCTCCACAGGTTCCCTATATCTCCAGGGAGAGGCCGATGGAATGGCTCAGCCTGTGGTCTTGCAGCTGGCCAGCCCACCTACACCTATAGATGTATCCCCTTTTAAGACTCCTCAGGGCCTCAGCCAGAGTCCACTGCTTTACCTCTTCAGGTGCTCAGGCCCTGGAACAAACAGTGAATTGAGATTGATCAATACTGGCCCTTTGCAATGGTTGATCTATGCAAATGGAAAAACTAATGCCCCCTTTTCTCAGAAAACCGAAAGGGCTTATTAACCTGTTAGATTCAGTGATATTTACACACTTCCCAACCTGGGATGATTGCCAGCAGATATTGCAGATTTTGTTCACAACAGAGGAGAGGGGACTAATTGTGGTAGAAGCTGGGAGGTCAGTTTTCAGTCTGAAGGCCTCCATACCACTGACCAATCTATGATCAATGCAGGGTTAACATTGACCAGTATTGAATGGAATTTCAATATATCTGAAGGTAGGGAGACTCTTAAAATCTATTGCCAGACCCTAACAGGGGTCCCCCAGGCCACAGAGGGGCGACCCACTAATTTGGCCAAAATTAATAGCATATCACAGGAACCAACCGAATCCCAATAGCCTTTTTAGAGCAGCAAATGGAGGCATTCATGACCTGCTCTCTAATGGATCCTGAGGCAGCAAATAACAAATTGGCTGTGATCCTAGCCTTTGTTAATCAGGCCACCCCAGTCATTATAAAGAATCTACAGAAAATGATAATCTAGCAGGGAAATCTTTATCTGAACTGCTAGAGGTGGCGACTAAGGTGTACAGCAACAGAGACCCCAGAGGAAAAACAGGCCAGGTCAAGGGCTGAAGAAAATGAACGGGCTGGGGGTGGGGACAGAATAAAGGCTTCAGAGAATGAAAGGTAGAGACAGCTGAAGCAATAGGTGATCACATGACATGGCATGCTTATTCTTAGCAGTCATGGTTTCAGACCCAGAGGAAAGACAGAAGCAACTATGATGTCTTGGTGGGAACCAAGATAATTCTTCCTGCCAGAGAGATATGCCCCCTGTGCAGAGAAACCAATGTGCCTACTCTAAAGAAATGGACTATTGGGCAAGGAATTTCCCCTATAAAGAAGGACATAAAAAGCTGCCTCCCCAGGTGATAACAACAAAACATGAGGAAGAAAGTGATTGAAGGGGATGGGGTTTGAGTCCCCACCCCGAACCTAGGGTAATATTAAAATTGGAGGGGAGGCCTGTCCAATTCATGGTGGATACACGCACACAGCATTCAGCTCTGACAGAAACTGTGGGCCCTATAACCAAGAAAAAGTTATGGGTACAGCGAGCCACTGGCATGAACCCATGGACTACCCAAAGAGAGTTAGATCTTGGCTTGTGCTGGGTATCACATTCTTTTCTGGTCATGCCTGACTGTCCATACCCCCTTCTAGGAAGAGACTTGATAACTAAAATTGGAGATCAAACAACATTTGAACAGGATGGGGTGGCAGTAACAGACTTAAAAGGAAAATCAAAATAAGTCCTGACAGTACAATTGGAAGATGAATATAGAGTATATGAACAGCCATCCCCATGCCATGAATTGGTTCCCTTGGCTGAAATTATACCCAGAGGCATTTGTGGAGACAGGGGGGCCTGAACTGGCTCAACACTGACCCCCCATCTTGGTGGAATTAAAACTGTGGGCTCCCAAGGTATGGGTCTATCAATACCCATGTCAGCAGCAGTATGGATGGGTATCTCCCCTCACATCCATTGCCTGCTTGACCAAAAGATTTTAAAACCTTGTCAGTCATCCTGGAGCACCCCCTACTCCTGATCAAGAAGTCAAACTCTGATGACTACTGCCCAGTTCAGGACTTGAGAAAGGTTAATAAATGGGTCATTGACATTCACCCCACTGTCCTGAATTGGTATACTCTTCTGAGTTCATTGTCACATAGTCTATAAAGGTATCCTGTCCTAGATTTAAGAATGCTTTCTTCAGCCTGTCACTGTCCCCCCAGAGCCAGGTTTACTTTGCCTTTGAATGGCATCACCAGGGAAAAGGATTCAGCTGGCAGCAGATTTAGACTCGGCTGCCCCAGAGGTTCAAGAAATCACCCACTATATTTGATGAGGCCCTCCATGAAGACCTGGGTGCCTACCAGACTGAGCATCCCAGAATTATTCTCCTACAGTTTGTGGATGATATCCTAATTGCAGCTGCCACCAAAGACAACTGCAAGGTAGGGACAAGGGACTTGCTTCAGACTCTAGGAACTCTGGGGTATTGGGTTTCAGCCCAAAAGACACAGATCTGTTGAGAAAAAGTGACATATCTAGGCTATATTCTCAAAGGAAGGCAACACTGGCTGTCAGAAGCCCACAGAGACTGTGTTAAAGATGCCCACCCCAAATGTCAGAAGGCAGGTTAGAGAATTCCTCGGTTTTCTGATGCCTATGGATTCCAGAGTTTGCTGAGATGCTTAAACCCCTGGATGAGGCCACTCAGCACACCAGACATTTGAGTGGATGGCCAAACAGGAGAAGACTTCTACACAGGTCAAGGCAGCCTTGTTATCAGTCCCCACACTTGGGCTTCCAGATATCACAAAGCCCTTCTGCCTATATGTAGATGAAAACAAAGGAGTAGCAAAGGGAGTCCTATCCCAGATGCTTGTGGCCTCAGCATAGCCTTCATGCCTGAGGATCACAGTGGCCATTCCTTTGCTTGTCAAGTTGCTGACAAGCTCTCCATGTGGCAGGAACTAACTGTGACAGTGCCTCATGCTGCAGAAGGGGTCCTCAAGCAACCTCCCACACACAGGTTTAGCAATGACTCACTACCCGACCCTCCTCCTCAACCCTTCATGCATAGACTTTGCCTCATCAACGACCCTAAATCTGGCTACCGTTGTTCCTGCCCGGGATCTGGAACAACCAATTAATGACTGCTCTGAGACACTCAGACAAGTTCATGAGACATGGTCAGCCAACGTCAGATGCTAAGCTTACTTGGCACACCAATGGGAACAGTTTCCCCAAGGATGGAAAAACGTATGCAGGTGCTGGAGTGGTCATTGAGGGAGAGGATATTTGAGCTGAGTCTCTGCCCCCAGGGACATCATCACAGAAGGCAGAACTGATTGCCTTAACCAAGGACTGACAAACTAGCCAAAAATAAAAAAACTCAATGTCTATACAGACAGACACCATGCCTTTGCTACAGCACATATACATGGTGCTGTATGGGGACATTTAACAGCTGAAGGGAAGATTATCAAAAATAAACAGGAAATTCTAAACCTTCTGGAAGCTCCTGGAAAAGCTAGCCATCATTCACTGCCCATGAAATCAAAAGGGAGACTCCCTGGTTGCCTGGGAAACCAGCAGGAAGACAGGGCTACTAAAGCAGTGGAAGAGCGGGCAGCCTCTGTATTAACCCTAAAGTTGTCATACAGGGGCCCCCATGAAATAACTGATAACCTGGCATACATTGCAGAAGATTTGGCCATCATTCACAGCTTACCCCATGCCTGGCAGCCCCAGAAGCCAGAAGGATGGTATCTGACAGGAAGTAGGAAACTAATCCTGTCTGTTAAAATGGCAACAGACTTACAAAGCCATATTTACTGAGATACCCACCTGGGTCCCAAAATCCAAGAAGAATTGCTCAGATGAAGAATGCTCGTCATTCAGTCTCTGAGACAAGGTGCAGCACATAGCCTCTAGATTCTTGGCCTGCTGACTATATGATCCCAAACCCACCATAGGACAGCACTGAGTGCAGCTGAGAGGAGACCAGCCAAGGTCTCATTGGGAGACTGACTTCACTGAGGTAAAGTCAGGAAAATTTGGTGACAAATATCTATTAGTTTTCATTGATACCTCTCAGGATGGGTAGAAGCATTTCACACCAAGCACAAGATGGCCCAGATGGTGGTGTAAAAACTACTGAAGGACATCATCCCCAGGTATGGAACACCTGCATTGCTAGGCTCAGATAATGGGAACTGCATTTGCTACTCAGGTAACTCAAATCTTAGCTAAGGTTTTGGGGTTGGATTGGAAATTGCATTGTGCTTACAACACCAAAGTTCTGGACAAGTGGAGTGCATGAATCAGACACTAAAAGAGGCACTCACCAAATTAACCATGGAGATTGGTGGAGATTAAGTGGCTCTCCTTCCTTTCTCGCTGTATCGAGTGTGAAACTCTTCATATACACTCAGACTCATGCCATTTGAGATTATGTTTGGTTGACCTCCCTCCCATACTCCCCAATTTACAGTCAGAACTGCTCACTGAATTCAATGATGTTAACTTGCAGCAGCCCCAGTAGTCAAGGATATCTGGCCGAGATTATGGGAGGTGTATGAAAAAGCTCCCCACACCCCACACCAGTTTCAGCCTGGAGATTGGGTCTATGTCCACAGATATCAACACAAGACACCAGAACCTCAGTGGAAGGGATTCTTTCATCATGATCCTGATCATGCCCACTGTCATCAAGGTTGACAGAATTGCCAGTTAGATCCACCACTCCTACACCCATGCAGCTGATCCAGAGTTGACTGAGCTGCTGAGACAAGCACCAGGAAAATCCTGCCAGAATTGGACTGCAAAATTTGACCCCAAAAACCCACTGAGACTTAAACTGAAGGTCATATCTCCTGATGGCCAGGCTGATGCCTGCCTTATTCCTTGCCCTTCTGACATCAGGCAGGGCCATCAGTAGCCCATATTAACCCCTAAATCTCACATGACAGCTTTTAAACACTGATGGAAACCTGGAAAGCAGGTCTCTAAAATCTCCCCACTAGGGATCTGGTTCCTTGACATTGACTTTGACCTTTGTGGAATAACAGGCCCTGACTAGAAAAGTAAAGCCAGAGATATTGGATATACTACTGCATGGTCATATGATTGTCTAAGAAGGGCACATTTTATGTCTGCCCAGGTTGGGAACAATCAAGGGCTGACAAATATAGGGGCATATCTGACTACTACTGTGCGTTTTGTAACTGTGAGTCCACTGGGCACATATGGTGGAAGCCCGAGGTTACAAGAGACCTCATTACAGTCCACCAAAAGCCCACTAGAGTCCCCAATGATCCCACAGTCCTATACCCATGTAGCATAGTCCACCTAGGTTCTGGTCACCCACTGTTGCAACCCTGTAACAATAACCTTCACAGAACAAGTTAAAAAGACTAAGGATTGGTATATGGGTGAAACATGGGGCATTAGGCTATATGAGTTTGGATATGATCCAGGGGTCCTATCTACTCTTTAGCTAAAAGCCACAGTCCCTAGTCCTCCAGGAGGGTAGGGGGATCCTTAAAGGATAGGGCCCAATAGAGTGCTGGCTCCACCTGAACCAGCTTTTCCCCCAGAGAAAACACCAGCTAGTCCCATGCCATTTCAGGCCCTTTACCAGGTTGGTATATCTCTTACAGTACCTAACTTACCATACCAGAGCTGGAACCCCTCTTGAAACTACTAGAGGCTACATACCAAGTCCTCAATACCTCTAAACCAAACGTGACCCATTCTTGCTGGTTATGCCTTGACACTAACCCCCCCTACTCTGAGGGAATAACTGTCATGGTGAAATACACTAAATCTGACCACCCTTCTCAATGCCATTTGCAGCAGAATTAAATTTTTTTGGCTTCTTGCATTTGGGTTAAGAAAACAGATTATTTCTACTAATTCTGTAAGTCTGCCATTTTGTGAGATGTGGATTAGCAACATGGCATCTGACTGGATACATTGTCATCAATGTAAAAGTGGGAATCATCAGGCAGCATATTAGTATCTCCCAAGGAAAAGTCATTGATCAAAACCCTTATGGCTCCCCATGAGGAGTTTCTCACTCAGAATTGAGATGGCAAAGGAATGGTTTGAATGGAATTAGAAAAATTAGTTGTACTCTTCATGAACCTATGCAATGGAATGGTGTTGGTATGTCAGTTTCTATGTGGCATTTTGGCAATTCAGTTCAGACTAATTTGGAGAAATGAGCAAGAGCCTTACATTCTCTTAAACTATGGAAAGGAAGGTTAAACATTAATGATGGCACATATACTTTGTCCTTTAGATGAAGTCAAAGTCACCACTTTGTAGCATGTGTACCATTACCTTATGTATCACTGAAAGGGTCTAAACAATGGCACCCTAATCACTATAGCATCACTTGGAACATCGTACTTTTCATACTTGCATTAATGCTAGTATGTCATTAGATGTAACCTCTGAATGTTTATATAGTCTTGGAGCAAGGCCAACAGTTTGGATGCAGGTGAAGTTTTTGAGGCCATGACATGTAACCTGTAATGATTCTAGTCCAGAAAATCTCTGAGAGAATATAAAAACTTATAGGATGATTGGACTGATTGTTGCTGTGGTTATGGGAAGTATTGCATTAACTGACTGTGTCAGCTGGACTGGATCTTCATAAGGAAATTCAGACTGCTGAATTTATTAAAGACTGGCATAAACATGTGCAGAACTTTGGGCTCAGCAAAATAGAATAGACAGTTAGGTAGTCAATGAAATAGCTGATCTGAGATAAGTTGTAATCCTAATTGGAGATCAGTTAGAGACACTGGGGGAGCAAATTAAATTAAAATGTGATTAGAATGTGTCATCTCATTGCATTACATCTTTAAGGTTACTGAAAGCAAGTATGATTAGAAAGGGTTAAAATGCATTTGTTGGATCACCCTAATTCTTCTGAAATGATTGATGATTTACAACAAGAAAGGAAGGAAACTTTTTCAATTGAGGTATCTGATGTGTCCAGAATGGAAGTCATGGAAAGCATTGCAGATCCCTTAGCTTCATTCATTCCTGTACTTCATTTTAATAGAATTCTTATCCTAACATTTGTTATACTTGTTTTCACTGTAGTAATTTTACTGGATGGAAAATGTATTCTGGCTAATCTACCTAAGACTGTGAGTAATATGATACATAAAGGGGTATCTTCACTGTGTGGCTGTATAATCTTGAAGGTAACTAAAACAACTTAAACAAAAGGGGTAAATATACTGGGTATCTAGTAGAGCCATTGTATCCTGGATAACCATTATAATGAAAAATTTGATTCTCAGTGTCTCTAGGGTAATAGCAGAATGTATTAGTTGGTTTTTGAATGTATCTAGACCTTGAGGAAAACATAGTAGAGAACAATGACTGTTTTCTGTGATTTATAGAGTTGTTTTTCTGAGAGAGTTTTCCATCTGTTGCATGGCTTTAGTCCCAAGACTATTCAGGCATGCTTGGAGATCTTGAATTATTGGATACTGCAAACAGTGCACAATAAGGACTGAGGTTGCAGGGATGTGATGACTTCCTTCAGAGAACATGTAGAATAGATCAAATGCACTCTGGTATGAGGAACTTTTTGTACCCCAAACACAACTTTCCTGTACTCTCAGTAAAGGTGCTTCTGAACAGAGGTTCAAGGTTCAGTTCACAGCCACCGTTCCTCCCTGCTGCCAGGGAGCCTAGATTAAACTTTGGAGTAACTCTCATTATTTAAGTTTCTGGAGCAATATGAAACACCCAACAACAGTTCCAAATGACATCATAATTAGAAACAACAAATAGAATTTTTAAGTCTAGATGTGAATATGTGAGAGTTGCTTATATCATTTTCTGATATTTGCATGTTTTAAATATTGTGAGGGGCAGGAGAAATGGCACCATAGTTAATAGCACATAGTATTCCTGCAGAAGACTTGAGTTTGTTTCCTAGAACCCACTTGGACGGCTCACAACAGCTGTAACTGCAGCTCCAGGGGAATCCAATACCTCTGGCTTCCATGATCATCAGCACTCATGTGCAGAGACACACACACACATGCACATACACATAATTAAAAGAAATAGAAATGGATTTTTTAATGTTTAAAATTAAAATATTGCAACTGGAGAGATGGATCAGTGGTTAAGAGCACTGACTGCTCTTCTAGAAGACCTGGGATCAGTTCGCAGCACACACATGGGAGCTCTCAAATGTATCTAACTCTGTTTCAGGGCTTCTGACACCCTCAAACAGACATACATGCAGGCAAAACACCAAAGAATATAAAATATAAAGAAATTAAATGTAATTAAATAAAATATTATAGTAAATATTAATAATTAAACTCTTAAATAAATATTAGTATCAATATTAAATAATTTGAAAGTAAAATATCCTTTAAAATTAAATAATTAAATTAAAAATTAATTTTAATAATAATAAAATATCTCATTCTCTGGGCCTGGGCTACAGCTTGGTGGTAGAATGACTGCCTAGAATGCACCAGGCTTTGGCTTTGATACAGTGAAAACACAGAATTTCAATGAGGCGCCATTACCAACTTCCCCTAGACTCAGAAAGTGTGGCAGGCAGGGCAGAAAGAACATGAGAGCCAGGCAGGGAGAGGAGAGTTGCAAAGTGCTGTCTTCCCTGGTCTGGAACTCACTACAACTGGGATGACCTCCACAGGCCCTGTGGGTGATTTGACTGTCAACACTGCAGCAGGAAGCTCAGGGGCCTGAGCCTGCCTGAGGATTTACACACAGCTAACCCTGGAATGGGGAGGAAAATGGCCCTATGAACACCAGATCAGCCCCTGGGGTCTACACGGTGGAATGGAGAACTGGCTGCCACATGGTGTCCTCTGACATTTACATGTGCACCAGGGAACACATCCCCTCTCTGATAAATAAACAAGTATAACAAAAAAGGAAAAAGGAAACAATTGCTGGGGAGGGCAAGAAGTCTATGTTAGTGGTGAACCTAGCACTCCTGTAAATAACCTCTCACTTGCTCATGCTTCTGTAAGTCCAATTAAATTCATTGGTACAGACACAGAAACACAAAACTAATGGAAAATATAATCAAAATGTTTCATATAAAAACGATATTAATGCCAGGCATGGTGGCACACACTTTTAATCCCAGCACTTGGAAGGCAGAAGCAATCATATCTTTGAGTTCAAGGAAAAACAGGTCTACATATCCAGTACCTGGACAGTTAGAGCTACTTAAAGATACCCTGTCCCAAACAAACAAACAAACAAACAAATAACAATAAGTGGATAAAAAACAAATAAATAAATATTAGTCAGTAAAAGTTGAGAAAACACTATCAAGTGTTGACAAGCAATAATATTTCCAGGAGACATTCACACAGGGCCATTGGACAGACAGCAAAGCCTGCTAATGGAATTGAATGACATGGTCTTTATGGGCTATGTCAACTCAGCAGACCCTGTGTTCAGGCCTGTGGTCCCTAAGGATGGAGAAGAAGAGATGAAGAGGCAGGAAGAGCCAGAGCCTCCTCCCACTTGTTTGTGTCTCCTAGCAATGATGACACCCACTCCAAAGATGTCCCCAATCTCCAGCATCAATGATAGGGAACAGTTCCTGCTGCCGACTCAGCTGCTTTACAGAACCATTGAGGATGTAGATCCAAGGAAGAACACTGGCTTTTAAATACATTGGATCTCCAAAGTCTGTTCAATTACACAGGACACAATGATATACTCTTCTGTCAAAAGTCTTACTTGGGGATGGTGGTGGCTCACACATTTAATTCCAGAACTCAGGATGCAGAGACAGGTGGAGTTCTGTGAGTTCCAGGTCAATCTGGTCTACAGAGTGAGTTCCAGGACAACCAGAGCTGCTTATACAGAGAAACCATGTCTCATAAACAAAGCAAAGCAGCAAAACCCAAGACTCAGAGTCCATGGAACACCAAAGCCTGTCAAAAAAGCCACAGTGTTCAATGTTCTGAAGATAATTAGACCTGGGAGCCATGGCACTTAATGGCACATCACATCACCCTTACAACAGAGAGGTGCATGACTACAGTCCTGGGCTGGCATTGTCCTTGCACATATAGAGTTGATCAACTAAAGGATCAACTCCATGGAACTTTCCAGAATACTCACCCCCATATTTTTCCATACTTTTTATAGCACTCAGTGTCAAATTTCCATACACCGTGGAAAGAGAAATAGCATGAAATCCATTATTGCCCTGTATGTATCAACCCTTCTGTAGCCAGGTAACCAAAGCCTAAAATCCCATGAAAGTAGGTTTATTGCTTCTGACAGAGAAAAGTTCTTCAGTAACATTTAGAGGAACCAGCAAGATGGCTGGCTCAATGGGAAAACGGAGAGTGATAGGGTAAGACATCTGATACCTTCCTGTGGCCTCTGCATTCACCCTCATAGACATGTACATACACATATCACCAGATACAATAATGCATACAGTCTTAGTAATAATAATAATAAAGTAATTGTTTTAAAGAATGTGCAAAGTAACCATAAACCCTTTAGGAAGAAAACCTGAGCTTACATTTCAGTATTAGAGCACTTGCCTGGCAGTTAGAAGGTCCTGGATCCCATTATCAGTACCCGAAAAACCAAAGAGAATGGAAACTGTGTATTTGAGCTGGAGATGTGACTCAGCAGTTAAGAGCACTTACTGAACTTCCCAAGGGTCCAAGTTCCATCCACACATCCAACACCTCACCTGCATCTGTGACTCTGGCTCTAAGGAATCCAGTGCCATCTTCTGGCCTATGTAGATACTACACTCATGTGCACAAACCCACCAGTATATGCATGAAATCTTTCTAAAAAAAAAATCAATTGTTAACCAGGACCTCCATTCCTAAAGGAAGAGAGTGAAGCAAAACACTCTACTTCTTAAGAACCCAGACATGCTATGAAGGGTGAATGTTGAGGATAGTGACTCAGGGGTTCAATGATTATGCAGAGAACCCAAGTATATGAAAAGTCTCCCAAAGGTGTCTATGTGAGTCTGTGATATGCTGATGCTTTAGAAATATTCGGTAAAAAGAAAAAATGTTGCTCATGAGCCTGGTTACAAAGAGGAGAATTTTAAACTAGTGCATGCACCTTGATGTCCTTGAAGCTGGAAACCCCTTCAAGATTTTTTTCAAATAAGTACAACAATGCCTTTCCAAACTCTGCACTGGGTAAAAAACAAACTTCTTTTTGCTCACAAATTTAGAGCATCATGTCCCAAATATCAAGATGAAATGGGCTGGAGATCTGGGTGTTTCACCCAAGGTAACTTGACGTTGAATAAACTGACATTGGAGCCAGGGAGATGGCTGCAGATGAAAAGACATTTGCTACCAATCCTGCTAACCAAAGTTTTATCCCTAGGACTCATGTGGTGGAAAGAGGAAACTGAGCAACAAGTTGTCATTTCACCTACATATGCAGGCCATGGCGCGCACGCGCGCACGCACACACACACACACACACACACACACACACACACACACACACTTAAGAAATATCGGGGAAAGTTGACAGTGGAAGCTGTGGAGATGGTTCAGTGGAAAAATCACACCCTAAAAAGCAGAATTTAAATCCCCAGTATCTGTGAAAATGCCAGGCAGTGTTTAAAGCCCTCCAGTAGTCCCCACTTGCCAGAGGCAGAGACATGAGCTCCCTGGAGCAAGCTGGCTAGCAAAACCAGTCAAGTCAGAGAGAGCTGGGTTCAAGTGAGAGACTGCCTCCAAGTATCAAGTGAAGAGTAATCAAGAAGACACCCAATATCAACCTCTGGTTTCTCCATGCACACACAAATCCATGCATATACACCTGCACACATATGGGCACTCACACACATGCAAATACATGCATATACACCATAAACACACAACACACACACACACACACACACACACAAATATTTGATAGTTTTAAGTTGGAAATAAAGCCTTAAGAAACCACTAGACATTTTCTAATATCATGAGAACACACAGTATGAGGGCCTGAAGTCTCAGAGTTTCCTCCCAAAGAGCATTTAATAGAACTAAACCATTATTGGCTACCAGGAGAAGCCATATGGAGAGTTCAATCAACACTCACCTTGTAGTAATTCAGCAGAGATCCTACAAATGGCAGAGGTTTGGGCCCAGGAATTCCCTGTTTCTTAAAGATGTCATGTTTATGGGTCCCATATCTGTAAAGTAAAACAGAAAGCCTTGTGACAACACACAGAGGAGAGGAGATAAATGTGACCAAAACCCCCAAATGAAGCAAAACAATGACTTGGCTGCTCCTGCAGGTCCCAGAGAACTTGGGGAAAGGCTGGGGGTTCAGTGTGCATGGAACCCCACTATTTGTAACTGTTTCTACTGAGTTCTGGTGGATCTAGGGGTAACCTGAAAAGTCAATTACATCATAGCCAGAGTAAATCTTATCAGAAAAACCACCTCACCTCAGCAGAGAGGGAGTTTTAAAGTGTGTGTGTGTGTGTGTTGTGTGTGTGTGTGTGTGTGTGTGTGTGTGTGTGTGTGTGTGCGCGCGCGCGCTAGGCAGACCTGCATAACATCGATATGAATGTTAAGAGTTGGTATAACTGGGCTGTAGTTCAGTAGTAGAGTACTTGGCTAGCACATACAGGCTATGTTTTGATCCCATTTTATGCTGAAAAAATGCAAAATGAACTCAGTTGTCACTTCATTTGGGGCCTGCAAGATGACTCCACAGGTAAAGGCACTGGCTGCCAATGTTGATAATCTGAGTTTGACCCCAGGAGAACACAATAAGAGAGAACTGATTCCCCCAAAGTAATCTTCTGATACTCATTTAGACACACAAACACACACGAACACACACTGTACTGCCCCCAACCCTAATAAATAAAAACATGTAATTTTAAAAGTTTTTACAGAAGCTAATTTCAACTCTGCTCTCTTTCTAAGGTTTTATTCTAGCACCCATGGAAAGAATCAGATCCTGTGCATCTATAGTTAAGAAAGCTAATATGAAGTGGGGTGTAGTGGGTAGCTATTCCAGCTTGGATCTGGAAGTTCCAACCCCCATTGAGACTCTGGCAACTGTCACGACTACGAGGCGGGGCCAAGGGAGGCATCTGGAGACCAGAGACCTGGATGAGCAAGCACTCTCTCTGTTCCTGGACCCTGGACGGTGGAGAGAACACCGCTGGACTGCAATACACCTTCCCCAGACCCTGCAAACCTATCTATTCCTTCATTTGTAAGTCACCCACTAAATAAATCTTCCTTTTAACTATATGGAGTGGCCTTTATAATTTCCCCAATATCTGGCGCCCACATGGGTCAAATTCCAAAGGCCTGGGTGGCTCTTGCCCGCAGCCTCCTCCCCGGCTGGCGGGTACCTAAACCCACCTGCAAAGTTCCATATAACCAGGGAACGCCTACATGGTTCCATTCCCGAAAAGGGGAGCAGCTAGTCTGGTCTCAGCTCCCTAGCTTAGCCCCAAGACCAGTGTAAAACCACTGCGAGTGAAGTATCCGGCCATCCTGCCATCTGCCTCCAGCTGCCGCCAGCCAAGGTCGCCAGCAGGTCCTGCTTTGGAGCTGTACTAGCGCCGCCTGCTGGTTGAAAAGCGCTACTACACCCCCACACACACACCATGGAAAGGTAAGATAAGCAAACCAGTGTTTTATTTCAAGTAAAAGTACTTGATAATTTTACATCTTAAAATTGACTAACAAATTTTGAGTAATTCTTATAATATGGCTGACAACATTACCTCACAAGAATTTAAAAACCTTTTTGCCTGTATGATGAATGACATTCTCCTGGAAATATATGACCTTCCTCAGGCATATTTGGCCTGTACCATTTTGGCATTCATTGTAATAATTCACACAGTGTTCAAACACTGTTTTAATAATAAGAATGAAGATGAGTCATTATTGGGACTGATACAGGCTTTAAAATATAGCAATGAAGGCTTACAGAAAAAGAATCTCTTTCTGGAATCTGCTTTCAAAGATAGCAATGAAGACTTACAGAAGAGGAATCTCTTTCTGGAATCTGCCTTCAAAGATAGCAATGAAGGCTTACAGAAAAAGATTCTCTTTCTGGAATCTGATTTAAGAGATAGCAATGAAGACTTACAGAGAAAGAATCTCTTTCTGGAATCTGCTTTCAAAGATAGCAATGAAGGCTTACAGAAAAAAGATTCTCTATCTAGAATCTGCTTTAAATGATAGTAATGAAGGCTTAAAGGAAAAGATTCTTTCTCTAGAATCTGCTAATCATGATTTACAAAACAGGCTTGTACCCAAAATTGATTTTATTGATAATAAATATGAATATCTAATGGATAGAACACTAACTCTCCAGAGTGAAGTTATGATTAATCAGACACTACATAAGGAAGAAAGATTATCATTAATTGATAAGATAAGGTCCATGGAATCATGTGCTTCTGAGGAAAATAAAAATGTCTATGATTCCATGAGAAATCTGGAGTCCCTTGCAAGAGAGGAGGTTCACTCCCTAGAACAAACCCTAGGTGCTCGTTTGCAAGCCCTAGAAGAAACTCTCAGTAAATATGACAAGGGAACTAATAAGCAGAAGGTCAAGACCATAGAGGTTGTAACATCTCCAAACAGCTCTCATACAATGGCTTATCCTGTTATCGTCCATGAGAAGCCAGCAGATGACACACACCCCGAGCCGTATATGACATATACATTACAACCAATTTCAACATGGGACTTTAAACATATAAAGGAAGCAATAGTTACGTATGGGATACATTCCACATACGTAAGACAGATGTTAAATTCATGGTCTACCTCACATAGAATGATCCCAGATGACTGGCATCAGTTAATTTCAGCTGTTCTAGAATATAGCCAGCAGCTACAGTGGAAAAGCTGGTTAAAAGAAGAGGCAAAAAATTTAGAACAACAAGGTAAACTCAGAGGTTTTGTGATCTCACAAGATCAAATAACTTGGTGAGGGATGTTTTGCTGACAGGAATGTACAAGCCACTTATGATGAGCATACAATATCCCTATGCCATACAGCAGCTCTAAATGCTTGGGAAAAAATTCCAGAACCTGGAAAACCAACTGAAGTATACACAAAGATATTTCAGGGACCACACAAATCCTTCACTGATTTTTTACAAAGGCTGAACACAGCTATAACAAAAGATGTATCAGATAAAGAATTAAGAAAAGGATTACCTGAGTCCTTGTCATTCGACAATGATAATGCAGAGTGCAGAAGAATACTTACACCACTAAAGATCAGATCAGCTCCTTTGGAAGAATGGATTCAGTACACTAATGGTGTTGAGTCTCTTAACTACAGTAATGAGGCTTGGATAGGAGAGACAAATCCCAGAGGTGAAAGAAGGCCCCGTGTTACCAAATGTTTTAAGTGTGGCACACCAGGTCATATAAGTAAAAACTGTATGTGGGGTACTCCTAGAAGTAATACTCCTTTTAGGAATAGCCTAAACAGGAGACCCCAACCACCTCCTGGATTATGTAGAAGGTGTGGCAAAGGCCAACATTGGACCAATGAGTGCAGATCAAAAATAGATATACGAGGCAACCCTTTACTGGAGGGAAATGCCTCAGGGGGCCTCTTGCAGGCCCTCAAATCAAATGTAGTATGAACATTCCCAGCCACTGTGGAAGAAATTCCTCTCCAGGACAACTGAATAAACCAAAGCCTAAGGTAAAAACCTATACTGCAATGGATGATAAAATAGCTCTGATAGACGGATCACAGTTTACAAAGAACACTATAAAACAAATATTTTGGCAAACTTCCATAAATGAACAAAGACCAAAGCTTAGAATTTGAATTAATGGCCTGGTTCTGGAGGGCCTGGTAGACACAGGTGCAGATGTGACAATAATTACACCAAAATCATGGCATCCGAATTGGCCTCTTCAAGAAGTAGATGTCCAACTGTTAGGGATTGGCACCCTATCTCAAATAAAACAGAGTTCCAGATGGGTTGAATGCATAGGGACAGAAGGACAGAGAGGAAGGTTGAAGCCATATGTAGCAAATGTAGCAGTAAATCTTTGGGGCCGAGATCTGTTACAACAGTGGAATACCCAGATTAAAATTCCTACACTCTCAGAAAAGGAATACAGACCAATGAATGTTCCTAGGAATAATATCATAGCATGCTATAAAAAACAGTCACCAACCATTCAGGCTGTATACAAACAGAGCACAACTGCTGCTGAACTCTCAGAAGTACCAACTGCCTTACCTTTAAAATGGCTAACTAAAAAACCTGTCTGGGTTGGACAATGGCCCTTGACAAAAGAGAAGCTATAAGCTTTAGAACAGCTGGTTCAAGAGCAGTTAAATGCTCAACACATTGAAGAATCTACCAGCCCTTGGAATTCTCCTGTATTTGTTATTTAAAAAAAAATCTGGTAATTGGAGAATGCTGACAGATCTGAGAGCTATTAATAAAGTAATTCAGCCAATGGGCTCTCTACAGACTGGGATGCCCTTGCCCTCTCTGCTACCCAAAGAATGGCCTATAATAGTTATTGACTTAAAAGACTGCTTCTTTACCATACCCTTACAAGAAAATGATAGAGAAAAATTTGCATTCACAGTACTTAATTATAATAATTCTCAGCCAGTCAAGAGATATCAATGGAAGGTCCTCCCACAGGGAATGTTAAACAGTCCTACTTTGTGCCAATACTTTGTACAGAAACCATTGGAGATAATTTGTATAAAGTTTCCACAATCCATATATGGATGATATCCTATTAGCTGATCCAAAGTTAGATACATTAGAAAGCATGTTTGAAGAAGTAAAAACAGTTTTGCCTCGCTGGGGACTGCAAATTGCTCCTGAAAAAAATACAAAGAGGAGATTCTATTAATTACTTAGGATCTCTGTGAGTTCGCGGCCAGCCTGGGCTACCAAGTGAGCTCCAGGAAAGGCGCAAAGCTACACAGAGAAACCCTGTCTCGAAAAACCAAAAAAAAAAAAAAAGATAGAGCTACAAAAAATTAGATCCCAAAAGGTACAACTAAGGGGAGATCGATTAAAGACTCTTAATGATTTTCAAAAGTTATTAGGAAGCATTTCCAACTTACTGGGTATCATGGGAATACCCAAAGATGGACTACAAAATTTGGCTAATACTCTAGAAGGAGACAAAGAATTAAATAGTTCAAGAGAATTGTCAGCTGAAGCTGAGAAGGAATTGGCTCTAGTAGAAAAGACAATTCGAGAAGCACATGTGGATCATGTGGATCCAGAACTTAAATGCATTCTTGTCATATTCCCCTCCAGACATTCCCCAACAGGTATTTTGATGCAGAGGGAAGATATTATATTGGAATGGATATTCGTACCACGTAAACCAAATAAGAAATTAAAGACATATAGAAAAGATCTCTGATTTGATTCAAAAAGGTAAATTAAGACTTCGCCAGTTGACAGGAATGGACCCAGCAGAAATTGTAGTACCATTAACTAATGAGGAAATTTCATCACTATGGAAAGATAATGGATAATGGCAGAGAGCCTGCAGTAACTTTTTGGGAGAGATTAATAACCATTATCCCCAAAGCAAGAGAAAAGAATTCATAAAGATAGAATTCAGATGACTGAATGGGTCCTTCCTCACATTGTACGACAAAAGCCAATTTCTGGAGTCCTCACATTTTATACTGATGCAAATAAATCAGGGAAAGCAGGATATCAATCAGGAGACTTAAGTAAAGTGGTACAAAGTCCATACAACTCTGTACAAAAGGCAGAACTGTATGCCATTCTTATGGTACTGGTGGACTTCACAGAACCCGTCAATATAGTCACTGACTCTCAATATGCAGAGAGAGTTGTTTTACATATTGAAACTGCTGAATTTATTCCTGAAAATACAGAATTAACATCATTATTCATACAATTGCAGGAAATCATCAGAAAAAGGGAACATCCTATATATATAACACATATCAGATCCCATACAGGTCTGCCAGTACCTCTAGGACAAGGTAACGATGAGACTGATCAGTTACTAATAGGTAATGTGCTAGAAGCCACAGAATTTCATAAGAAACACCATGTAATTAGCAAAGGTTTCAAGAAGGATTTCTCCATCACTTGGAAACAGGCTAAGGATATTGTGAAAAAATGTCCTACTTGTTCCATCTATAACCAAACTCCATTACCTGCAGGGAGTAATCCAAAAGGTATACAAAGAAATGAAATTTGGCAGATGGATGTGTTTCATTTTGCAGAATTTGGAAGATTAAAGTATGTACATCACACCATTGACACCTATTCAGGATTTCAATGGACAACTCCTATGAGTTCTGAAAAGGCTGATTCTGTGATCACACACCTATTAGAAGTTATGGCCATCATGGGAATACCTGTACAAATTAAGACAGACAATGCCCCAGCATATGTCTCCAATAAAATGAGAAAATTCTTTGCTTATTACAATATAAAGCACGTTACAGGTATACCACACAATCCCACAGGCCAAGCAGTCATAGAAAGATCCAATCGAACCTTAAAAGATATGCTATATAAACAGCAACAGGTAACAATGACTCCTAGAAATAGACTGCTTTATTAAATAGTGCTTTATTAACCTTGAATTTTCTCAATGCTGATGAGAAAGGAACAATAGCTGCAGAGAGACATTGGACGACAGACAAAACTCCTGAGCTAAACCAACCGGTTTATTTCAAGGATGTGCTGACCTCAGAATGGAAACCTGGATATGTTTTATGTTGAGGAAGGGGTTTTGCCTTTGTTTCTGCAGGAGAAGAAAAGCTATGGATACCAAAAAAATTAATAAAAATTCGATTCGAACAGGAAAAACCCCTTGAAGAAGAGAAGTAAATGATCATCCACCAATGTGACATCTCTACAAGTTGTAAGAAAAATTTAACAATCAAAGGGTTGGGTAAGGTTCTGTTTTTGTCTTTCCAGGATAATGGAAATACCCATCTTCCAAAAATCATAAGGCCTTGGATATCTGGATATTTACAGCAGAAAGAAAGAATTTATTGGTACCAATCTACACATGGTAAAATCTCACTGTCTAACATCTATCTCTCTATCAATCTAATAAAGTTGTGGTTCCAATTCAGTTATAAGCCAAGCTGGCTTTGGAGATGGAATTGACTCAGTCCTTCTCTAAACCCAAGGATATTGCTAAAAGAAAAGGTTGAGAGAGTCTTCCGTCCCTGATCAGAAGAGCCCTCTGGTGTGAGACAGAAGGAAACCAATAAAAAGGAACCATTGTCTTCTAAATTCTCCATGCTTACTCTTGATTTCTCAGAATCCTTTCTTACCTGCTATGTCCTCTTTAAAGCCAAACCTCCCATTTTTGATAACAAATAAGTTTTTCCAATAGCAATCTCAGAAGTCTCCAGAAGGAAGATGGGTCCCCAACAACAACTCTACCCAATCCAGAATGATGCCATGGTAATCATCATCATACTACACTTATTGCCAGAATTTCAGACAATCTTACCCATTACTCTAAAACTTGCTGCAAAACCTACAGTTAGAGTAACTGAATTTAACTATCTGAGCTTTCTCACAGTACCCAACAGAAATAACATCACCCTCTAAATGGCAGGAAGCAATGCTAAGAAAACGACGCCCCTTCTCCCTTAGGTTTCATAATTCTCAGGGTTATGGATGACAGTTATATGGTTGGGGTGGAAGAAAATATTAGACTCAGTATTCTAAAAAAAGGGGGGAAAGAAGAAATAGAATGGATAGATATAAGATATGATGGTATATAATTGTATATACTAGTAAACAAATTTAGTAAAATAGCAACCTTAGATAATTTGCACTGTAATTTGTACTGTTATGGATTCTTATATGTTGATACATGTGGTGGTATTCTAATTGTACTGAAATGTGATTTTGATTGTATGTTAATAAATAAAGTTGCCTGGGGGTCAGAGCTATTAGAGCCATAGACAGAGTGTGGCGGTGGTGGCACACGCCTTTAATCCCATAGATCTCTGTGTGTTCAGGGATACAGCCAGCATTGGAGACATATGCCTTTAAGACCTAGGGGGCTATACATTCAGACAGTGACGAGGCAGTCACGTGTTTTGGTTTACAACCAATGAGAAGGCAGAACAATAATACTATAAAGAAGACATACAGACAGGAAGTAGCCCTCTTTCGGGAAGCTGGGACACCGCAGGCGGAAGGGTGAGATTTTAGCTCTGAGCTCTGACCTCTCGGGTTTCTCTTTTACATTGTTTCTGTGTTTCTTATTTAATAAGACGGTCGGTTACATCAATAGATACAAATGTAAATTAGTTTTATATTCCTGTTTAAGATAATTTGTATATTGATACAAATACAGAACTATATTTGTTATAATGTACATATATTTCTACTCTTATTTGAAAAATTTTTATATTGATACAAATGTAAATTTATATCTGTCATACTTTATGTATGTTCTACTTCTGTTTAGGATATTCGGTACATTGATATACATTTAAGATTATTGTCATATTGCATATCGCACTATATATTCTTACCCCTGTTATAAATATCTTGTGTATTGTCACAATTTTGAAGTCATCATTCTTCACCATATATTTGTTTATAGACTGTTTACCTTGTTTATATGAAGCCTTAGTCCTTAGGTTATTTCAGTAGATAAGACTTATAGATTTATAGTCACCTATGCCTGTCATCTCTATAGTTACATTAGTTAGGTTATCCAGATTTACAGATACATAGGTCAGATGGACAGTTAATCTTCAAACATTTCATAGACCTAGAGAATATGGCATTTAAATAACTTAGAATTCTGTTGACATGAGACACAATTGCTCCTGGCTGCGCCAATTTGATCCTGAGAGAATGTTGGGCTTCTAAGACATTTCCATTTGGAAGTTTGTCTTCTTGGCACAAAATGGCCTACTGGGCAAAGAACTGCCCTTGCCTTGACGGCTGACAGTACGAATGCAATGCTGTCCTTCCTGGACAAGCAGAACACAAGGAAAGAGACCACTGTACTCTGCCAAGACAGGGTAAGATGGTCTTTCAGAATTCCTGCTTCTGAAAATGGTCTGTCAGATACTCTAGACCTGTAGCCAATTTGAATACACCAACAATGCTGAGAAACATTAGGGGACTGTCCTGGCTGACAGCTGTCTTGTTCTACTCTTGCAAGATTCCTGAAAGTTGCTTGCATCCATCTACCATTTCTCAGGTACCATTATGGTCCTTCTCAGGTCTTTGATGGGATTGAAGACTAGCAGTTATAGTTACAACTTAGTGTATATAATATCTTAGATAGAACATATTAAGTATTAGATTCAGGTTCTTTAGGATAGGTCACCTTTTGGAATGAACTTTATAACATGCCATTTACCTATGATCTATACTTCTCTGGATTTTAGTATGTGTTTCTTACTTGATATTGTTTGCATTTGTTGTAGTTCCATCTTATCTAGGTCATTATCCCTCATTATTCCTGGACAATATTTGATAACCATTCCTTTGTATATAGTCTTGTATTAGTTTAGAACCTTCTTATTTAGACAAAAAGGGGAGATGTAGTGGGTAGCTATTCCGGCTAGGATCTAAAACTTCCAAGCCCCATTGAGACTCTGGCAACTGTCACGCCTATGAGGCGGGGCCAGGGGAGGCACCTGGAGACCCCCAAGATCTGGATGGGCACGTGCTCTCTCTGTTCTGGGACCCTGAACAGTGGAGGTGGACTGAGCAGAGCTCCAGAGAACACCACTGGATTGAGATACACCTTGATCAGACCCTACTACCTACCTTTCCCTTTTTGTAAGTTACCCACGAAATAAATCTTCCTTCTAAATAAGTGGAGTGGCCTTAATAATTTCAACAATAGCCAGGTTTTAGTGAAGAAAGTTTGTGAGTTAATGTGTGTGAGTGCACACATAAAACAAACATGTTCCGGTGCATGTGCACATGAGAGAGTGTGTGTATGGAGGCCAGAGGACAACATCAGACTTTTTTAAGACAGTCTCTCACTGACCTGGACTTCATCAAGTAGGTTGGACTGAGCAGCCAGTGAATCCCAGAGATCTCTTATCTCTGTCTCTTGGTTCTGGGATTACAAACAACTGTCACTGTGGTGGCTAGTTTTATGTCAGTTTGACACAAGCTAAAGTCATCTGAAGGTGGGAACCTCAATTAAGAAAATACCTCCATAAGATTGGCTTGTTGGTATACCTGTAATGCATTTTCAGAACTAGTCATCGATGGGAAAGTAGTGTGGATTGTGCCATTCCTGGGCTGATGGTCCTGAGTTCTTTGAGAAAGGAAAGTGAGCAAGCCATGGGGAGAAAAACAGTGAGCAGCTCCCCTCTATGGCCTCTGCATCAGCTCCTGCCTCCTGATTCCTGCCCTGTTTGAGTTCTTGCACTGGTTCCCTACAGTGACTGCCAAAGTGTCTTGTTAATAAATAAACTCAGGGCCATATATTGGGGTGAAAACAGAAATCAGAGGAATAGGACAGACCACAGCCAACCTCACCTTACCAACTCCTCAGCCTCCAGATAGAGCTACTTCCTGTATACTAGTGCCTATATCCTTTCTGCCCCTGCCATCTCACTTCCTCTCTCTGCCCAGCTACATCTCTTTCTCAATCCTGGCTCTGTTCCCAGTGTGGCCTTGGACTCACAGAGATCTGGATGAATCTCTGCCCTTTGAATGCTAGGATTAAATTGTGTGCTACCATTGCCAGTCTTCTATGTTTAATATAGTGACTGGATTTTTCCTCTGGTCCTCAGATAAGCTTTATTGGGGTACACAAATAAAATATCACCACATTTCCCATTTTTGACTAAAATAAGAAAGTTATAACTAATATAAGAAAAACTATATACAATAATTACAATAACTATATACAATATATACAGGCAATAAATACATCAATGTTGTCTAGTCCATTTGCATTTGACAAATTCAGCAAAAATATGCCATTATCTATCCTATTTTGATGAGTCCTAAACGTATCTAATTCACTTTCTATCCTAACTTGTATTACGAACTGAAAACTATCTTTTGATGTCTTTCAAATTTACACACTTTACACCTCTTAGTGAGTTTCTTTTCTGAATTTCTTAACAAGGAAAACTGTAACTATATAATCTTCAAGTCCCTCAGAGACCCAAGAAGGAAATAATATTAACTGAGTAAGGAGGAAGTACAAACAAGTGACTTCCAAAAAATGTGAGTTATGACAGAAACAGCTAGCTTCCTAGACAATCGTCCGAGGTTCCTCTGCAACATTGGGGCATTCATTCTTCAACCTACAGGCTTAGCAGATCTGACTCATCTGTGAAGCAGGATTTACTAAAGAGCTTTCCTACCTTGTCTTGACAAGGATCAGCAGTTCTTTCTTTTGTGTCCTGCTTGTCCATTTTGCACAGCATACTGTTAGCAGTCGATGTAAGAGCACTTTCTTGCACAGTGGCTAACTTTTGCCACAATGAGAGTAAACTTTATATGGAGTTTCTTCGATGCTCATCATTTTCTTTGAAGTTGATTGGTGCTGCCAGGAGCAGACATGCCTCATTGTCATAAAAAAATCCATGTTATTAAAACATCTTATGTGCCATATTCTGTAAATTTCTGAAGTGTTTGAAAATGACCTGTCAATCTAAAGTATATCTCTGTTTCACATTGAAAACATACCTAATATGACTACAAGTTTGATTGTAATGACTAACTACTAACCTGCATTTCTTTATTATCCTAAATAGTTGGTAAAAATAACTTTCAAGGACTAGCAAATTGCATTACATTGTTAAATGAATTGTTCAGGTTCAATACCTTGAACAAGATTAGAAATATATGTACAGTACTTTCTAACAAAATCAATGTCAAATTTGTATCAATATACATAATTCGTATATAAAATACAAAAATCCAATCTAATGTAAAACATTTAAAACTAGTAGTTACCTTCTAAACATTGGTTCAATTATCTACCTTTTTATCTTATCATTGGACTACAGTGCAGAAGTGTAACCTGGATAAACCTTTTACTCCACAACTTGCTTTTTGGTCATATGTTTTATCACAGCAATAAAACACTAACTAAGTCAGCCACCATGCTCATTTTTTTTTCTGGTGGATATAGATTATCTAACTCACATGCAAGGCAAGCATGTTACCAAATGAAATTTTCCCCAGCTCCCAGTCTATGGGTCTTGTGTCATTGATGTTAAAAATCTGAACCTGAGTAGTCAGCAGGAGGCTCCAGGCTGGGTAGGGCCCTCAACACATTAGTGGATTCTTCAGGTACCAGAGTATGAATTCTTTCTCTGTTTGTTTTTGGTTTTGAAGACAAGTTCTTGTGTATTCCAGCCTGCCCTCAAATTTGCTATGCAGCTGAGGGTGAGCTTGAACTCCTGATTCTCCAGCCTTGTAGGTACAGAGGTTACAGACATGACCCATCGCGCTCGAGGGCTAAGTCTGGTGATATTAAGAGGGAGTGAGACCTTGAAAGAGGTAGAGCCTAAAGAGAGGCCTTCCTTGGGTGTCCCTGAGCTCTGGCTTCCTGTCTTACCCAAAGGATTCCTTGAGTTTCAGTTCCCAACTTCCCAACTGATCAATCCTCAGCTGCAACCATGGTTCATATTGTCTTAAGCATAGTTGATTCGGGTGGCAGGTAGAGGCATCTCCTGTGTTTGGTCTTTCAGAATCACAAAATATAAGAGTGATAAATTCATGGGGGCTTCCACTGACATGTCAAGCAAAGCCTGGGAGGGCAGACAGATGTTTGCTGCAGAATTGGAATGTGTTAAGAAGATCCCCAAATGGGTGACGCCTGTTAGAGGTGTACAAATCAAACTGAAACAGGCACCCAGGGAGAGGCAGAGCAACCTGTAATGTGGTATACCCACCTAGGAAAGCTGCAGCTGATGTAGGAAGCCAGCTCAATCAAGTTAGTAAAAGCAGAGCCTTTGACAAGCAACATCACTGAGGAAGAGCTGTCCAAGGCCTTGTAACCCTGCTGCAATGTGCACAGAACATCATTCTGGGAGATTTAGGATTTAATGCTTGCCTTGGTATGTTTTGCCGGCTGCCCTCTCCTTGTAACTTAAAGTATGCAACAGCTTGTTTTTCAGTTTTCAGACTGACAGCCAGGTCATTTGCCCTAACACTCAGAGGAGACTTTGAACTTAGGCTTTTCAGCAATGTTGGAATAAGACAAGACATTTGGCATGAAATGAATGCACTCATGTTCTGATATTGGCATGAGTATAAGGGCCAAGAGCAGAATGTCATGGTTTGGTTGTAGTTTGACCCTTCATGAACCCACATGTGGGAATCCTGGCTCCCAGTGTCCCAGTGTTAAGCAGCAGTGGGACCATTAGAGACAGAACCTATTGACTCTAAATTGGACATCTGCATCAACCTCCTCTAAAATTCAGGAACATCAAAGAGGATGGGTACAAAGAATGAAAAAGCCAGAGAATGGAGAGGAGTGCAATGGAAATCTTTATTCCAGACATGACATAGCTGTTGCATTCATGATCACAGCAATTGTGGATACCTGAAGAAACCGTTTCTGGGCTCATCCACATCTATCAGGGAGGGTGGGTCTCAGAGGGCCACCCATTCACTAAGGCTAAAGATGGCTGAAGGAGGGGGAGGATTTTCTTCAGTGCTGTAGTGACTACTAAGTTGTCCATGTTCCAGCATATCGCATTCCACCCACACTCTGGCAAGAATCTCAAAATAAACTCAGTGAGTCACACACAGAGAAACAGCCAGGAAAGTGGGAATTGACAAGTGAGGAAGAAGAGTCTTAGCAGGAGAGGATGAAACAGGTTAATCTGAGAGATAAATGACCAAATTCATTATATGCATGTATGAAATCACAAAGAATAAATATGGATAGATAATATTTTTAGAATATTTTCTTTGATTTAATTTTTACACATGCATATGTTTTCTCTTATTTTTTTAATTTAGTAATCACATACATGAGTACTATATTCAGATCATTTCTACCCCCTCTTCTACAATTCAACTCTGGGCCCCAACACTCCCTCTTACCCTGATGACCTGTAGCTCTATAATTATTATTCTTCTCTCTCTCTCTCTCTCTCTCTCTCTCTCTCTCTCTCTCTCTCTCTCTCTCTCACACACACACACACACACACACACACACACACACACACCACAAACGTACACATATGTATAGATATCCTAGTAAGCCCATTTAGAGTCCTGATTAGTATATGTGTTTAATGCTGACCAATTCCGATTGAATGATTTATCAGGGGATCAACCCAGAAGAAGACTGATTCCCCCTCTCAACATCCATTGTTTGCCTATAGCTCTTCATGTAGGTGTGAGGCTTTATACAATTTCCTCATCCACAATGAATGTTAGCTGGTGTTGTTAGTAGTGTGGTCTGGTTTTGGCAGTATCATGGTGGAGATTTCATAGGCACAGCATCTCTGCCACATCTAGATATCACTGTGTAGCATCAGTTGTTCTGGTCCTCTGGCTCTTACATTCTGTGGCTCCTGATCCTTAGGTTGAGATTGCAAATAAATGTTAAATGGATATAGAATATAAAAACAACTAGGGCTGTACACCCTGTGGTCACTTACTCGGCATTTTGACATGTTGTGGATCTCTGTAGAAGCTTCCATATGCTGCAGAAAGAATCATCTTTGATGAGGGCTGAGAGCTATACTTAGCTGTGGGTATGAGTACTCTTAACCCATGAGCCTCTCTCCAGCACTAATTGATATCATTTCATGTAATTTGTAATGCCAGCTTTAGATCATCAACTGTGCTGTGAAGTGAAAAAATTGGGAGGACAGAGAACTTCCATTTCCCTGGGCCACCTGCTGAACTTCCTGCTTTGGTTAAGCTGTGAGGCAACCACAGCTCTGAGACTCTGGCTTCTCAGCTCAAGAGAAGCCAATGTTGTGAACACACAAGCTTAGGGGTATGTGTGGAGGTGGGGGTGGAGCAAGCATAGGTCAGATGACTCATGGATGACATGAGCGAAACTAAGGAAGGGAGGTGGGAAACGAGACATCTCGAAGGAACAAGATCTTGCATTTGGCAGCTTTTCCCGTGTCCCTCCTATTCCCTAATGCTGCCATCTAAATGATTTAGGGAACAGGGACACCTGACACAGAAACTGAAAGCAGAATATCTTATTTTATATGAAAATAGTCTCTCCTTCTTAGATCTCAAATATCTAGTGTATGGGCCAGAGAGATGGATCAGTGGGTAAAGGAGCTTTCTGCTAAGTCTGATGACCTGAGTTTGATACCTGATAACCCACATAGAGGGAAGATTAGAACTGATGCCCACAAGCTGTACCCTAACCTCCACAGGCACCCCATGTTATTTGTGTACATTCATAGGGAGAAAAGAGAAATAAATGTAATTTTAAAAACTCTTTTAGATTTAAAAATCTAATTTGATGTGTATGAGTGTTTTTCTGGCCATTGCTGTCCTGGAACTCACTCTATCCGTAAGGCTGACCTTGAACACAGAGATACACGGGCCTCTGCATCCAAGTTCTGGGATTAAAAGCATGTCCCACCACCACTCAGCCAACTTAGCAGGTTATAAACAGAAAAGAAAATATCAAGTTGGGAGGAGGATTTGGGAGACATGCAAGGGAATATGAGTGGAGGAGGAGTAGATGTATATGAACACAATAAATTGTATATATGCATGAAATTCTTTTTTCTGTCATTTTCCTTCTCCCTTCTTTTCCTTCTTGTTCTTCTTCTTGTGCTTCTTTTCCTTCTTCATCTCCCTTCTTTTTCTCATTTCTTCTCTTTCCTCTTCATCCTCTTCTTTCTCCTTTCACCTTTTTTCCTTTTCCTCCTTTCTTCTTCCTCCTATTCTTCTTTCTCCATATTTCTCTTCTTCCTTCTCCTTCTTCTTCCTTCTCCTTTTCCTTTTCCTTCTCAGTCTCCTTCTCCTCCTGCTCTTCCTCATCCTCCTTCTTCTATTTCTTTTTCTTCTTTCTCCTCCTTTTTTCTCCCCCTTGGTCTTTCTACTTCTCCCTTCTTCTTCTTCTTCTTCTTCTTCTTCTTCTTCTTCTTCTTCTTCTTCTTCTTCGTCTTCGTCTTCGTCTTCTCCTTCTCCTTCTCCTTCTTTTTCTTCTTCTTCTTCTTCCAGTTCTTCTTCTTCTTCTCCTTCTCCTCCTTCTCCTCCTCTCCCTTCTCCTCCTCCTTCTTCTTCTTCTTTTCCTCCTATTTCCTCTTTTCCCTCTTTTTCCTTCTCGATTCTCCCTTCTTTACATTAACTGTATCTCTAATCCACTCTTGCAAAGGTGCAGATCTTGCCTTTAACGGCCTGATTATTCTTTTGCATGCTGCATTTGCATTCTCAAAGGCCAAAGATTCAATTATTATCTGACTAGCTTCTGAATCCCGGACCATTCTCTGTACTGCTGAAGTCAATCTTTGTAAGAAATCTGTGAAAGATTCTTTGGGGCCCTGTATAACCTTTGTAAATGACTCAGTTTTTTTCCTGGTTCCTCAACTCTGTCCCATGCATTCAAGGCTGCCGTTCAACATAGAAAAAGGGTTTAGATATCATATAAATATTGTGTTTGTACTGAAGCATATTGGCCTTCTCCAATAAGCTGATCCTGGCAGACTTGTATTTCTTTATCCCTCCATTGTTTTTCTATATTTGTAGCTTCATTATTGAACCACATTTTCCACTGGAGATTTTGTCCGTGTTCAAGAAAAGCCTGTGCCAAATCCTGCCAGTCCTTTGGTAAAATCCTATTACAAGTTGATCAGGTGTTTAACATCTGCTTTACATATGGGGAATGCATGCCATAAGATGCTACTGCCTCCTTAAATCTTTGTAACTCTAACATTTCAACTGAAATCCAAGTATTTTGTTCATTCTCTTCATCAGGTAGCTGCTATATGGCTACCGGATAAATTAAGGTTGATTTTGTGAAAACTGGCTTTCTTTCTATAACCTTATGATCCAATTTTGAAACAACTTCACTGTTAATTTCCTCTGTCTGAATTTGAATTTCTCTATAATTCATTTTTACAGGTTTAACAAGTTTTTGTAAGACTGTTATCCTGGCACTTAAATTGACTATCTTTTTAAATAGTAAAATGATGATAAGAAGAATAATAATCTGAATAATTCGATCAATATTAATCTTCTCATATATTTGTTCCATTGTCAGAGTGCCTAAAATTTCAAACAAAGCCCAATATTCTTCTAATGTACACATAAAGCCATTTTTTTAATGTAGAAAAAAATTCTCTTTTAAATAGATATGTTAATTGACTTACCAATACTGAGTAGAACAGTAGAAACCTGAGGGAATTTCAAAACAGCCACCTGGAGTCGAGGCATGAATCCAGAAAGAGAGAGAGAGAGCAAAGAAGCATAGCCACTTGAGCCGAGTCAAGCCTTGGCTGTACAGGCAGTGGCCCTGTTCAGCAGGGCAGGCCTGGGTTGTTTGTAACACCAACTTTAAGCAAGTAGCAACAGCTGCGGGTCTAGGGAGCTAGGGAGCTAGGCCACCCAGGCCAGAAACGGGACCTGCCACCAAGCCAAGCGGTTTTTAATGGATTCTTGTCACATTGGGTACCAAATGTAGATGTAACCAACCATCTTATTAAATAAGAAACACAGAACCATTGCAAAGAAGAAAGCCAAGAGGTGAGAGCTAAGAGCTAAAACCTCACCCTTCCTCCTGCGGTGGTCCTACCTCTCCAAACCAGAGCTACTTCCTGTGTGTCTGTCTTTTAATAGTGTTTCTGTTCTGCCTTCTCATTGGTTGTAAACCCAACCACATGACCATCTCGTCACTGCCTTTCTGTACAGACCCCAGGTTTTCTATGGTTGGTTTTGAGATTAAAGGCATGTGTCTCCAATGCTGGCTGTATCCCTGAACACACAGATATCTACCTAGCTCTGCCTACCAAGTGCTGGACCCAAATGCATGCACCATCACCATCCAGCTTTCCTATGGCTTGCTAATAGTTCTGACCCCCATGCAACTTTATTTATTAACATACAAATAACATTTTAGTACAAAATATCACCATTCCTCCTTCTCCATCTACACCATTTTTAATATGACAAAATTATGCTATAACATAGTTCTCCTAGGTAGCTCTCATAGTTGGGGTGTCTATTGCTGAGAAGAGATACCATGACTATGGCAACTATTGGAATGGAAAATCATTTAACTGGGGTGGCTTACATTTTCAGAGGTTTAGTCTATTATCATCATGGTTCAACGTGGTGGTGTGCTGGTAGACAAGGTGCTGGAGATAAACCTGAGATTCCTACATCTCAACCTACAGGCAAGGAAAAGGTCTGTCTCACTGACTGTGGCTTGAACATATCTACGACTCTATACCTCACCTCCTCTGTGACTTACTTCCTCCAAAATATCACAAGTACTTCAACAAGGCCACACCTACTAATAGTGTCACTCTCTTTGATATAGTGTGGGCCAATTACATTCAAACTACCAAAGTAGCTGTAAGTGTCCATTTAGCACAGCCTAGAATCATCTGAGGAAGGAATCTCAGTAAAGGGATTGTCCAGAGGTTGTTGGCCTGTGGGTATGTCTTGGGAGGATTGTCTTGATTATTAATTAATGTAGTAGATTTCAGACAGCTTTGGGCAGCACACTCACTCGGCAGATGGTCTTGGGCAGTAGGAGAAAGCTTGTAGCAAAGCATGAGTCTGAGCACTCCAGCAAGCAGCATCCCTCTATGGTTTCTACCTGAAATTCTTGCTTGAATTCCTGGCCTGACTTCTTTCAGAGATGGACTATAACCTATAAGCAGAAATAAAGGGCATTTGTTCCCAAAGTTACTTTTGTGTTTCACAACAGTGACAGAAATGAAACTAGGATGTTGGTCCAGATTAGCATGAGAATCACTATGTTGTCCACTGGTCTGAAACTTGAGGTCATCTTCCCTCATCCTCTCCTGTGATGGCATTATAGCCTATAGTCACCTCACCCAGCTTGCATCCACTTTTGCATTCAGTTGGAATGAGTACCTAAGGAAACAAGTGATTATTGTGCCTGCCATCCACAGTGATTTTTTACAGGGTTCTTCCCTACCTAGATGGGACCCTGGTACTCACTCTTATCTCTTGGTTCTCTCTAGAATCTTGAACCTCTTCTGTTTCTCCAAATTGAGTCTTCACTTCCCTGATCTTGGATGGATCTGTGGAGCATCCACAATAAGATGACACATGAACAAGTCCAGCACCAAGAGAGATACTGAACCAGACATTGTGGTGCACAGTTTAGTCCCAGTACTCAGGAGGCAGAGGCAAGGGGAATCTCTTTGAGTTTGAGGCCAGTCTTGTCTACAGAGCAAGTTCCAGGACAATCAGAAGTACATAAAGAGATCCTCTCTCAAAAGGGGGCATGGTGGAAGACACTGGATGTGTAACCCACTGTAAGATGTCTTTAGTGGTACCAGGAACTTAGGGAAGGCACAGACCAGAGTATTTGAAGTGGACTGAGAGTGTCAGGGGTCACCAGCATGTCCCTCCACATGTCCTACCATGGAATAGTTCAGAAGATAAACAGATGGCATTCCAAGACTATGAGAACAGCCCAGTTTAATGACAACTGTTGTCTTGGTTCATTTTGTGTTGATGTCACAAGTTATTTGAGACTGGTGACTTATTTATAAGGAGCTGACAGGATTGGTGACTGTCACCAAGATGTGATGCTGACACAGGGTCAGGCACTCAGTGGAGCACAGAGGGAGGGGACAGACTGCAAAGGGAGAAGGAGAGGGACACCTGTGGGAAATGACGGAAGGACTTTCAAGTCACCATTCCTGGGGAAAATAGCTGAACCTCCGCTGGAGAAGAGGGACTGAGAAAGGAGAAGGAAGGAGACATCTGTGCATAATGACACAAGGGCATACGCGCTGTGGCTCATGGGAGAAAATGCTGTCTGTTCCTCTTGAGGTTGACGGAGGAAGAAGAGAAGACAAGAAAAACCTCTGTAGTGAAAACAAATGATCCCCCAATATTATGAGAACAGTTCAACATCAGGCATGAAGGGAAACATCACCTGGGTTCAGAAGCTGGCTCCCTCCATTTTATCTCTTTTCTTGGTTTGTTTGGCTGGGAGAATATTATGTTTTGTTATGTTCCATTGCATTGTTGAGATGTTTTTACATATGTGAATATGTGGTGCATGCTCACACAGGGTCATATATGTTTGGGTGCATGCCTGTGAAGTTCAGTGTTGCTATCAGGTGTCTTTCTCCATACCGCCTCACTTCATCTGCAGTCTGTGGATGAACTTGGAGCTCACTAGTCTAACTAGTCTTGCTAGACAAGCTGGATCAGGGATGCTGTCTGGCTCTACCAAATGGCTGTCAAGTTTGCACACTTTTAGGATGATTCTTGGAATCTGAATTTTGGAATCCACATTTGCACACAAGTGCTTTATTCACTGACTCTAATTCCCCTTTGGCTGGCTGCATGGGTTGGGGTGTTTGTTTTTCATTTGCCAAGGTTCTAACACCAGGCACTTCATCAAGTATCTTCTTGGAGTTTCCAGTTTATAAAATAATATTTTCCCTTTGAAAATTTTATATAGTGCATCTTGATCATATCCACTTCCCACTTCATCCCTCCAGTTCCCTTTAAGATCTCACTCCAGAGAACAGAGCCCAGATGGCCCATTCCCTCTCAAAATTTCTACCCTGTTGTTTGAAAAGTTAAGGTTTCTAATATTTGAGTTTGGGGGATACACACACACACACACACACACACACACACACACACACACACACCACAGCAATTCCAGTTATTCATTATGTGTGTCACTTCATGGTTCCAAGCTACAGTGCCTAAAGTTTAATTTTAATTATGGATTATAATAAAATAACCTAGTTGCAAGAAGCCTGGTTTCAGTGTATAGAAAGAGTGTGTGTGAGAGTTCATATTTGTGTGTGAGTTCATATTTGTGAGAGCACATATGAAAAAAAAACATATTCAGGTGTATGTGCACAAGACAGTGTGTGTATGGAGGTCAGAGGACAACAGCAGATATTTTATTAAGATGGTTTCTCACAGACCTGGACTTCATAAAATAGGTGGGTCTGGGTAGTCAGGAATTCCCAGATATCTCCTGTCTCCATCTCCCAGTTGTGTGATTACAAGCAAATGTCACTGTGCTGTCTACTTTTATGTCAGCTTGCCCCATGCTAAAATTTATCTGAAGGAGGGAACCTCAATTAAGAAAATACCTCCATGAGATTGGATTGTAGGCAAGTCTGTAATGTATTTTCATAACTAGTCATCGATGGGAGAGGAGTGTGGATTGTGCCATTCTAGGGCTGTGGACCTGAGTTCTTTAAGAAAGCAGGGTGATCATGCTGTGGGGAGCAAGCCATTAAGCAGCTCCTCTCCATGGCCTCTGCATCAGCTCCTGCCTCCAGATTCTTGCCCTGTTTGAGTTGATGCTCTGGCTTCCTTCTGTGATGGACTACAATGCAGAAGTATAAGTCAGATATACCCTTTCCTCCACAACTTGCTTTTTGTCATGTTGATTCATCACAGCAATCGATACCCTGACTAAGTCAGTCACTGTGCCTATTTTTTCCTGGTGGATTTGGGTTATCTAACTCACACACATAAGGCAAGCACTTTACCAGATGAGTTTGTGCTATTGACAATAAAAATCTGACACTGAATATTCAGCAGAAAGCTTGAGTCTGGGTAGGGCTCTCAGAACATCAGTGGATTCTACAGGTACCAGAGTATAAAGTCTTTTTTGTTTGTTTTTGGTTTTGAAGACAAGGTTTTGTGTTTTCCAGCCTGCCCTTAAATTTGGTATATAGTTGAGGGTGAGTTTGAACTCCTGATTCTCCTGCCTTCTAGGTACAGACATGAGCCAACCAGCTCCAGTGCCAAGTCTGATGATATTATGAGAGAGTGAGACCTTGAATGAAGTAGAGCCTAAGATGTCCCTGCATTCTGGCTTCCTGTCTTACCTTGAGATTCACCTTGCCACTTCCCAGCTGATCTATCCTCTGCTGCAACCATGGTTCATATTGGCTTAAGCATAGTTGATTCAGGTGGCAGATGGACGCATCTCCATGGTGTTTGGCCTTTCAGAATCACAGAATACAAGAGCAATGAAGTCATGGGGTCTTCCATCGACATTTCAAGCAAAGGCTGGGAGGTCAGACAGATGTTTGGTGCAGAATTGGAGTGTGTTAAGAAGGCCCCAAATCAGTGATGCCTGTTAGAGGTGTGCAAATGGAGCTGAGAGCTGTATCCAAAAAGAGGCAGAGCAACCTGTAATGTGGTGTATCTACCCAGAAAAGCTACAGGTGGTATAGGAAGCCAGCTCAACCAAGTAGGCAACAGTAGAACCTCTGACAAGCAACATCACCAAGGAAGAGCTGTCCAAGGCCTTGTGACCCTGCTGCAATGTTCAGAGAACATCATTCTGGGAGATTTAGGATTTAATGCTTGCAGTTGTAGGCTTTGCCTGCCCTCTCCTTGTACCTGAAATTATGCAACAACTTGTTTTTGAGTTTTCAGGCTGAGCCAAGCCATTTACCTTGAGCCTCAGAGGAGACTTTGAACTTAGGCTTTTGAGCAATGTGGAATAAAACAAGACTTTTGCACTATTGGCATGAAATGAATGCACTCATGATCTGATATTGGCATGAGTATAAGGGCCAAGGGCAGAATGCAATGGTTTGGTTGTAGTTTCTTCTTTCATGAACCCACATGTGGAAATTCTGGCTGCCAGTATTTCAATGTTAAGCAGTAGTGGGACCATTAAGAGACAGAGCCTATTGGTACTAAATTGGACATCTGCATCAACCTCCTCTTAAGACTCAGGAACATCAAAGAGGATAGGTACAAAGAATGTAAAGCCAGAGAATGGAGAGGAATGCTATGGATCCTATGTTCCAGATATCACTTAGCTGTTGCATTCACAAACTCACAGCAATTGTCGATACCTGAAGAAACCCTTTCTGGGCCCATCCACATCTCATCATGGGGTGGGTGAGTCTCGGAGGGTCCACCATTCCCTAAGGCTAAAGATGGCTAAGGGAAGAGGAGGAAGATTTTCTTCAGTGCTGTAGTGACTACTAAGTTGTCCATGCTCCAGCATATCTCATTCCACCCACACTCTGGCAAGAAACTCCAAATAAACTCAGTGAGTCTCACACACAAAAGTAGCTATGAAAGTGAGAAGGGGCGAGCGAGGAAGAAGAGGTTTAGCAGGAGAGGGCAAAGGAGGTTAATTGGAGAGTGAAATGACCAAATTTAATTATATGCATATATTAAATATCAAAGGATAAGTATGGATAGACAATATTTTAAAAATATTTTTTGTTTTATTTTTATTTTTTAAGTTACACTCATGATATTCATTAATTACACTCATGATATTAATCACATTTGTGGTATTTAGAGATTACATTCACAATATATACCAAATGTCATTTATTGAAGGAGGGGGAGGTTTTAAATACAGGCTTATAGCACAATGGGAGAACCCCGGAGGGCAGAAGTTCACTACTGATGCTTTACAATCTTGCATCAAAGCTGTTAATGCCCATTATTCAGGATACACAGACAAGGAACTTCCCTTAAGCACTCAGGAGGGTAGAACCTGGCAGGGAATTAGCATAGGCCACACCAACACTAGATCAGGTCTCCTCCATGTACTAGTAGAAAGATCCTTCCATCGCTCCAGAGGGTGATTTGCAACAGGGGCAATCCAGTGCTTATCTGTATGGATAATCCAGCAGAATCCACCGATAAATTCCAGCAGAATCCACCAATAAAAAATTTTAAATATATAAAACAAGGGAAATAATAGAATGTGGAGAGGAATGAGTCCCTAGTTCTCATATTTTTTACTTTAGTAAAATGTTTGTTTGTTTGTTTAATATTTCAAATTTTTCTTTTATTTTTTAATTGTTTAAAATAAATTTATTAATTTATTTTTCTATTATCATCTTGATACAGTATGTATTCTTATCTTAATAGTGAGATGTTTCCTTGAGGCTTGCTCAGGAATTGAGTAAAATTGAAATTTATTATAAGCCACAGTCGTCCTAGGGACCTCCATACTATATATATAGCCTCTATGGTTCTATGGGTTGTGGTCTGATTGTTCTTTATTTTATATCTAGAATCCACTTATGAGTGAGTACATAGCATGACTGTCTTTCTGTGTTTGGGTTACCTCACTCAGGATGATTTTTTCTAGTTCCATCCATTTGCCTGAAAATTTCATGCTTTCATTGTTTTTCTCTGCTGAGTACTACTCCATTGTGTATATGTACCACATTTTTTCCATCCATTCTTCTGTTGATGGGCATCTAGGTTGTTTCCAGGTTCTGGCTATTACAAATAGTGCTGCTATGAACATAGCTGAGCATGTATCTTTATGGTATGAATCAGCATTCCTTGGGTAGATGCCCAAGAGTGGGATGGCTGGGTCTTGAGGTAGTTCGATTCCTAATTTTCTGAGAAACCGCCTACTGATTTCCACAGTGGTTGTACAAGCTTACATTCCCACCAACATTGGAGGAGTGTTCCCTTTGCTCCACATCCTCTCCAACACTGACTGTCATTGGTGTTTTTGATCGTAGCCATTCTGACAGGTGTAAGGTGGTATCTCAGAGTTGTTTTGATTTGTGTTTCTCTGATGATTAAGGATGTTGAGCATTTCTTTAAATGGATTTCAGTCATTTGTGATTCTTGTTTTGTGAATTCTCTGTTTAACTCTTTAGCTCATTTTTTAATTGGACTGTTTAGTATTTTGATGTCTAGTTTCTTGAGTTCTTTATATATTGTGGAGATCAATCCTCTGTCAGATGTGGGGTTGGTGAAGATCTTTTCCCATTCTGTTGGCTGTCTTTTTGTCTTATTGACAGTGTCTTTTGCCCTGCAAAAGCATCTCAATTTCAAGAGGTCCCATTTATTAATTGTTGTGCTCAGGGTCTGTGCTGTTGGTGTTTTATTAGGAAGTGGTCTCCAGTGCCAATGCGTTCAAGAGTGCTTCCTACTTTCTTTTCTATTAAGTTTAGTGTAACTGGATTTATGTTCAGGTCTTTGATCCTCTTGGACTTGAGTTTTGTGCATGGTGACAGATATGGATCTATTTGTAATCTTTTACATATTGACATCCAGTTATGCCAGCACCATTTGTTGAAGATACTTTCATTGTACAGTTTTGACTTCTTTGTCAAAAACCAGGTGTTCATATGGGCATGGATTAATGTCAGGGTCTTCAATTTGATTCCATTGGTCTGTATGTCAGTTTTTACACCAATACCAAGCTGTTTTTATTACTATAGCTCTATAGTAGATTTTGAGGTCAGGGATGTTGATGCCTCCAAAGGTTGCTTTATCATATAGGATTCTTTTAGCTATCCTGGGTCTTTTGTTTTTCTATATGAAGTTGAGTATTTTTCTCTCTAAGTCTGTGAAGAATTGTGTTGGGATTTTGATGGTGATTGCATTGAATGTGTAGATTGCTTTTGGTAATTTTTACTATGGTAATCCTACTATCCATGAGCATAGGAGATCCTTCCATTTTCTGATATCTTCTTCAATTTCTTTCTTTAGAGATTTAAAACTCTTATCAAAAAGATCCTTCACTTGTTTAGTTAGTGTTATCCCAAGGTATTTATATTAATTTGTGGCTATTGTAAAAGGTGATGTTTCACTGACTTCTTTCTTAGCCCTTTTATCATTTGTGTATAGGAGGGCTACTGATTTTTTTGAGTTGATTTTGTATCCTGCCACTTTACTGAAGGAGTTTATCAGCTGTAGGAGTTCCTTGGTAGAGTTTTTAGGATCACTCATGTATACTATCATATCATCTGCAAATAGTGAAAATTTGACTTCTTCCTTTCCAATTTGTATCCCTTTGATCTCCTTTTGTTGTCTTATTGTTCTAGCTAGACTTCTAGTATTATATTGAATAAATATCGGGAGAGTGGACAGCCTTGTCTTGTTCCTGATTTTAGTGGTATCGCTTTGAGTTTCTCTCCATTTAATTAGATGTTTGCTGTTGGCTTGCTATAAATTGCCTTTATTATGTTTAGAAATGTTCCTTGTATTCCTGATCTTTCTAAGACCTTTATCATGAAGGGGTGTTGGATTTTGACAAAGGCTTTTTCAGCATCTAATGAGATGATGATGTGGTTTTTTCCTTTCAGTTTGTTGCTATGGTGTATTACACTGATTGATTTTCATATGCTCAACCATCCTTGCATCCCTGGGATGAATCCTACTTGGTCGTGATGGATAATTTTTTTTATATATTCTTGGATTCTGTTTGCCAATATTTTGTTGAGTATTTTTGCATCAATGTTAATGAGTATTTAACAAATAAAGTATTAATACAGTATTCATAGGAAATTTGCTGGAGAACTCAGAATTCCATACAAACATCATGCCAATAGTAAGGGTTTAAAAAAGGATTTTTCCATAATCTGGCAACAAGCCAAGGAAATTGTAAAGTAATGTCCTACTTGTTCTTTTTATACTCAGACTCCACTACTAGCAGAATATAACCCAAAGGGTAGTCAGAGGAATGAAATCTGACAGATGGATGTGTTTCACTTTGTAGAATTTGGAAAATTGAATATGTACACCACAGTAGTAATACTTATTCAATATTTCAATGGGCAACTGCTTTGAGTCCCCAAAATGCTGATTCAGTCACCATGTGTTTGCTAGAATTTATGGCATCAAGGGTATACATGTACAAATTAAAACTGACAATTCTCCAAGACCCCCAGACAATAGATTACTTAATACTTTATTAATTTTGAATTTTCTCAATGCTAATGAGAAAGGAACAGCAGCTTCAGAGAGACATTGGATAATAGAAAAAAAAACTACAGAATTAAATCAGCCTATATACTTTAAAGATGTGCTGACCTCAGAATGGAAAACAGGATATGTGTTACATTGTAATGAGGTTCTGCTTTTGTTTCTATGGAAGAAGAAAAGCTATGGATACCAACAAAATTGATACAGGTTCAATTTGAACAAGAGAGACTTCTTAATTAGAGGAGGTGATAGTTCATCAACCAGCATGAACATCCAATTTAAACTAACTTATACCATTAACAAATACTTTTTAATTTTTCAGATATAATTGCCAAAAGGGAACCTCCCTAAAGTTAGTCTTGGGGAAGGGTTTTTGTCTTTCAGGGAATGAAGGCTAAGGAATCTGAAGAATACTACACAAATGAGACATCAGAAGAAAAAGGACAAATCATTAAGAAAAAATGTTCCAAGAAAGAATAAATTAGTGTGTTGGTATATCACATATAAAATTTCATAAGTTTTCCTAAATGTTTGTTTCTACTCTTCTCTACAGACACATGACACAAATGGTCTTTATGTAGTCTGAGTTCAATTAAAAATTAAAGCTGGCTTTGGAGTTGGAGAATGGCTTACACCTTCTGTAAACCCAAGCATGTTTGTTAAATGAAAATACAAAATCTCTGTATCATGTCAGAAGATCCATCTAATATGAGGACAGATGTAAATCAAAATTAAGGGTGTATTCTATTGCCACTAAGCCAATAATTCTTTCATTCTATTTTTGAATCTTTAAAACTTTTGTTAAGGTATAAATTTTATATCAGAATTTATAATATATGTATATTAACGTTTGTCATAATATTAATGGTCATTTAGAGTACTAATTATTTTTAGGAAAAAGGCTTCATCTACCTGCCTCTACATTTTTTTGTGTTGGAGTCTCTATCAGTTTCCTGTAGGGAATCATGACCACACCTAAAAGCAAATTTGAAGTCTCCAAAAAATAATAATAGGTCCCCACAATGATGATTCCATATGGATGATAATAAATACCACTAACCTGACAAACATCACCCAAAGATCAGTTTTGGACTACAAACTGCTCAGAACAGTTTCAAGATGGCTAGCTGAGATGATCTAGCCCCACTTACTATTCGAGTGAAGACTTGAGATAAGCCCTGCACTTTTGCATATGCAAAGACTGGACATCAAATGATACAGCTACCTCTCCCAGGACTTGACAATTAACCCAAAAATTTTCTTTACAGCATCCCCTAAAGATGCCTTCAACTCCAAACATCAGTAAGTAATTAAGAACATGCAGCCCACATTCCCAAGAGGTGGGGCTGGTGGTTTTGGTCATTCTGTGGGTTTTAGATAACTGTCATTATTTAGGATGGTTGGTTACAAGTTGTTATTATTAATGGTCAGGAAAAAGACTAAACAAAGGAGATAGATTTAAGGTTCTTGTTTGAAAAAAAAGAAAAAAGAGGATGTAGATAAGAGGTAGATTATTGAATCTACTCTGAAAAACAAAATGGGAGGATGTAAATATGATACAGATAAAAAGGTAGATTAATAAATCTACTTTTAATAGGCATCTAATAGTTTTAAATATTTTGCATTGGATTGGATTTTTGTATATTGTATAGAAATTATGTATATTGATAGCAGTTTGAGATTGATTTTTTTAGAATATATTGTACATATATTTCCAATCTTGTTCAAGGTATTGTACATATACAGTTCATTTAACAATGTAATGCCATTTGCTAGTCCTTGAAAGTTATTGTTACTAACTAAGTAGGAAATAAAGAAATGAAAATTAGTGGTTAACACTCTTGGGCATATACCCAAGGAATGCTCAAACTTACCACAAGGGCTCATGCTCAAGTATGTTCATATCAGCATTATTCATAAATAGCAAGAACCTGGAAACAACCTAGATGCCCCTCAACTGAAGAATGGATAAAGAAAATGTGGCACATACACACAATGGAATACTACTCAGCAGTAAAAAACAATGATATATGAAATTTGCAGGCAAATGGATGGAACTAGAAAATATCAACCTGAGTGAGGTAACCCAGTCTCAGAAGGACAAGCATAGTATGTACACACTCATAAGTGAATACTAAATGTGATGGAAGGGATGGCCAGACTGCAACCCACAGCTTCAGAGAGGCTAGCTAACAAGAAAAGACCCTAGAAGGGACTACGGATGACCCAGCAAAGGATAAATGGATGAGATCTACATGAACAGACTTGGTATGGGGGAGGTGGCAGAGGGTGATAGTGGGGGATGAGAACACAGGGAAATGGGATTGTCAAGCTGGAACAGGGACAGAGTGGGAGGGCAGAGAGGGAGATACCATGATAGATGAGGACATCATGGGAATAGCAAGAGGCAGGGTGCTGGGGATACTCTCAGGAATTCACAAGGATGACCCCATCTTGGACTGCTGGCAGTGGTCCAGAGGGTGCCTGGATTGGTCTACTCTGGTGACTGGTCTAGTGAATAACCTGTCATCATAGAGCCTTTGTCCAGTGACTAATGGAGGCAGATGCAGACATCCACAGGCAGGCACTAGGCTGAACTCCAGGAATCCAATCGTTGAGAGAGAGGAGGAATTCTACAGGTGGGGGACATTGAGATCATGATGGGAAGACATGCAGAGATGACCAGACAACCTAGTGGAAGTCTATGAATTGTAGACTAGTGACTGTGGAGCCCCGATGGTAATGAACTAGGCACTCTGGATACGGAAGATGGATGTTTGGCTCGAACTGTTTGGGGGGCACCCAGGCAGGGGGATCAGGATCCATACCTGGTGCATGGGCAGGCTTTTGGGAATCTGGTGCCTGTTGTTTGATGCCTTGTGCAGTCTTGGCACAGTGGGAAGGGGCTCGGACCTGCCTAGGCTCAGTGTGCCAGGCTCTACTGACTCCTCATGGGAGACCTTGATTTGAGGGATGTAGGGAGGTGGGGTGGCTTGGGAGAGAGCACTGGTGGGTGGGAGGAAGTAGGCGGTAGGATCTGTGGGTGCTATGTAGAGTGAGTAGAAAATTTCTTAATAAAGAAAAATGAAAAAAAAGAAAATTAGTGGTTAGTCATTACAATTGAACTTGTGGTCATATTAGGTATGTTTTCAAGGTCAAGAAGAGATATAGTTTAGATAGGCAGGTCATCTTCAAACCCTTCAGATATATTCAGAATATGGCATTTAAGCTGTTTTAATGACATAGATTTTTTTTTAATGACTATGAGACTTGTCTACTCCTGGCAGCACCAATCAACTTCAGAGAAAATGATGGGCATTGAAGAAATTCCATATGAAGTTAATTTTCACTGTGGCAAAAGTTAGCCACTAGGCAAGAAAGTGCCCTCAATTTGACTGCTGACAGCATGCTATCCAAAATGGAAAAGCAGGACACAAAACAAATGACTGCTGATCCTTGCCAAGACAAGGCAGGAAGGTTCTTTAGAAAATCCTGCTTCACAAATGAGTCTGTCAGATATGCTAAGCCTATAGGATGAAGATGATACCTGAAAGTTGCAGAGAAACCTCACATGACTGTCCAGGCAGCTGGCTGTTTCTTTCACATTTTTTGGAAATTGCTTGTTTGTACCTCCTGTTTTACTAGGCAATATTATTCCCTTCTCGGGTATCTGAGGGAGTTGAAAATTGGATAATTGTAGTTACAGTTTTCCTTGTCAACAATTCAGAAAAGAAACTCATTGAGAGGTGTTAAGTGTTTAAGTTTGAAAGACATCAAAAGATAAATTTTGGTGGTTAACATAAGTTAGAATAGAAAGTGAATTAGGTACATTTTGAACTCACCAAAATACGAATGATAATGGAATCTTTTCTCTGAATTTGTCAAATGCAAATGGACTAACATTATTGATGTATTTATTGCTTGTATATATTGTATATAGTTATTGTACTTATTGAATATAGTTTTTCTTATTAGTTATAGCTTTTTTATTATTTGGACAAGAAAAGGGGAAATGTGTTGATATTTTATCTGTATCTCCTAATAAAGATTATCTGAGGATCAGTGAAAATGCCAGCCACTAAAGTAAACATAGAGGTCAGGCAGTGGTAACCCACACCTTTAATCCTATCCCTCAGGAGGCACAGATCAGACTGGATCTCTATGAGTTCAAGACTATACTAAGAACAGAGACAGGATGGTGGCACACACCTTAAATTCCCAAAACTAACCATAAATGACTGGGGGTCTATACAGAGAGACAGGAAGTGATGTAGCTGAGTGGAGAGGAAATGAGATGGCAGAACAGAAAGGCATATAGGTGTGGGTATAGAGGAAGTAGGTCTCTTTGGTGGAGGATCTCCAATTAGGTAAGTATGTGTCTGGCTTTTCTCTGCCCCCGAGTTTTTCACTCCAATTTCTGCCTCCAGGTTTTTTATTAATGAGACCTATTAAGATTCATGTTATGGAAATCTGGGAGGATTTGGAGGAGAGGAATTAATATGATCAAAATACATTGTATGAAGCTCTCACAGAATGTAAAAATATACTTTGTTGGGTTTTTAAAAGAGATATTAATTTATATTTTCAATGTAACGATATTGTAGAATATTGGAGCTAAAATACAGGATACCAATTTTACAATTAGAGTTGCTACAATAGTTTACATTTTCGTTAAAAATTTACTGATCAAATTAAAGAGACATGTTTACTTTTAAAAGAACTTAAAGGAAATTGATGGAGACAACCAGATGTGGATCAACATGGTCCCATGAGGACCAGAGGAGGTAAATTTCTTATTCTGTCAACTGATTTAGTCAATTCCTTTACATTCTATGGTACTCTGTATTGACACTCAGAAAGGTGAATGGATGTACTGGATCCTTAACCATGGATCAAGGCCAGTCAATTAAGCCACATTTTCAACTGGGTTTTATTCATGAAGTAAATTAAAGATTCCAGTGTTCTTACATATCACCTTCTTCAAGAACACAGTGGAAGTCTTTGAGGGAAAACTCACACTCCAATTACAATCGCATCCCGTGGTATAACCTTCAGAACAACGGGTTTTGCTGGTTGAAGAAGTAGTTGTCTGTCTAATTTCATTGGTATCTGCAACAGTGGAAGAAAATATTGAGAATCAATGAGTGAACCAACAGCAAACTGTAAAGAAATGTAAAAAACCTTCCAGGATGATGATGCTTTACTGATACATATAAGCTTTATTTAAGGTCATATGCTTTGACTACGTTATTCTCTAAGCTGTGTCAATTAGATGTTGAAAGCATGCTTCCATATTTGGATAAGGTAAAATATTTGCTGAGACTCTACTGTAGACAGGGCCTCAAATGAAGTCATGTTGGCTTATGTTATTTCTGTTCTGAGCTAAGAGTAAAACAGATGAATTTAATTTCTGTTTTGTTTTGTTTTGCTTTGCTTTTTCAAGACAGGGTCTCACTCTGTAGCTGTGGCTGTTCTTCAACTCACTATGTGGACCAGACTGGACTTGAACTCACAGAGACCCAACTGCCTCTTCCTCCTGAGTGCTGGTATTAAATGCATGCACCACTAAGCCCAGTGAGTTTAACATATTTGAGCCTGATTCTTAGTTAATATGTCGTAAGACTTTGTTTAAGTTCTGAAAAGTAATTTTTGTTTAGATGAAACTTGCAAGTTGAACACTGAGAAGGTGAATTTCACCTCTGTGAACAGCCCTCAGCTCCTAGATCTTATGTCACCAGTACAGTTGAGCCCATTCAGGTCAAGTCTTTAGGAGGACAGATATTTGCTTGCTTTTCCAGTATCTATTCTTGGCTTTCACAAATGAGATGAATGAAGAATTTTGAGTCCTACAGTGTTTTTAATGATGTTTTAGGCTCATGCTACTCAGTGATGGAGGGGGAAAGCTTCCAATCAAGTAGTCTTCTGGTCACAGGAGAAAGAGGGGAACAAAGTTGATATGGAGATAGAGAATTGCCAAATTTAAAATGAGTGGAACTTGCCAGATCATCTGTCACATGACAGGTGTGCCATTGGCTCTCAAAATAGGAACTTTGCTTTGTCTATCAAAACCTTATTCATGCTTATGTTTTAAATGCTTTCATGATAAAGTACTAACCTAAATGAGGTTGTGTGTAGGTAAAGCTATACAACTGCCTTAAATCAGAAATCACAGAATAAACACTGTCATCCCTCTATTCATCCAGACATAAAACTAATTGTCACAGAGAAGACACATTCTAAATATACACATCCCATAAATTTTACCCATCCCTTTGCATGAAACAAGAACAAGTTGTTCAGGAAAATGGAAATGCTTTCTCCAAATGTACCATCTACTTCTTTTAAAATTTAAGTAGTATATATGTGCTTTTCTTGAATGCATAAAAAGATGTGCATAAAGTATATACATAAGTGTTATCTATTAATTTTTAAATTAGCTCAGTATTTTTATGGAAGAATATTAGAATTAAAAGGTATGCTTCAAAACATTTACCAATGGCTTTCAATGCAGAAACTCTTCACAATAACGTTTTGGAGATTGTGGAAAGATTAATATGAGGTGATATAGAAAAGACAGGGATATCCTTCAATAGTGAGAGAAAAAAAACACAACTAAGCTGGAGGCATTATTTACAAAGTATTGGCACAGGTGATAGAAAAACAAGCTCCAGTAGCCCAAAGTAGAGTATAAAGAAATGAGGAAATAAACCCAAGAGGAAGATTCATTGGGGAATGAACAAGAACTTGAAGTATAAGAACAGCATATGAAGGAGAGGATATATGATTTATGGAAATATGACAGCTACCTCTTTTCTGGAGCAGAGCTCCTGAGAAGTGAGGCAGAACCATCAAGATGCCTCATAAGTTTGATGTTCATCCTATCTAGCAATCTTTTCAAGATTTTTATTTTATTTTATGTATAGGAGTGTTATTCCTACACATGTGTATATACCACATGTATGAGGTCTCAACAGAAGTCAGAGAAGGACATCATTGGCCCTGGAACTGGAGGTACAAATGGTTGTGAGTCACCATGTGAGTGTTGGGAACTGAATTCAGGTTCTTTGTAAGAGCAGCTAGTGCACTAACCACTGAGCCATCTCTTGAGTCCCAGCAATTGTGTTTTAAAATAATGATACTCAACTTAGCATCACATGGGAAGTCAGAGATGATCTTTTAAAGCCACGCTCTGGGTAAATTATTTTAGGATTGCGGAAAGGATAAGGCATCATGAATTTGTACTTTTGTTTTTTATACAGGATGTCATGTAGGCCATGCTGGCTTCAAAATTCACAAAGTGGCTATGGATGACTTGAATTTCTGACCCTCTTGCCTCCACCCAGTGAGTGCAGGGATTCCAGGTATGCATCACCACTGCTACTTCATGCTGTCCTGAGGATTGGAACCAGAGCTTTTTGCATGCCAAGTAAGTACTTTTCCAACAGACAAACATCTCTGACCCCATATATGAGTTGTTACTGTATAGCCAGTGGTTGACAAGACTGTCAGAGGAGAGCTTCTGTGAGTTCCTAAAGAAGAATACACCACTCAAGAAACATGAAGACATGATCATTGCACCTCTTGATGGCATGTGACAAATCTAATCTCCAGTGGACATGACTGCAACTTCAAACACAATGCATGTAATCCTGTCATACTGGCCTACACTAACTCTTCATAATGCTACACTTGTGTTCTATATTGAGCCAGAACCAAAGGCAACTCAGCTCTTGCCTGGATACAAATAACTCATTAGCAAACATCAAACACACAGATTTGTTTTTATACACAGAACCTTCAGTTGAAAAAAACTGTCTCCCATAAAACATCATTTACAGAGATAGTTTTCCCCTCACCTGTGTTTCTTTACAAGGCTGGAAGGAGAAGTTCTGCAGCACTTTAGTGAGAGCAAGTTTCAAGTTCATGAGAGCAAACCTCATGCCAAGGCAGTTCCTGGGTCCGTTACCAAAGGGCAGGTATACATAAGGATTGATGTTGCCCTTGTTCTCCTTGCTGAACCTGGAGACACAGAGTAATGATAAGTCAACAAAGGGTGGAAACATAAGAGCTGCATACATGTGTTTGCTATTAGACATCTAAATGGTAACATACAGGTATTTGGGGAAAGGATCATTGAACTTCAGCATCCAGGTAGTTGGCTGTAAGAAATTGTACACTAAAGGTCCTTTCCATCTCCCTTACCCTGTAAGAGTTTCCAGATGGTAGATAAGGCAACTGCTGTTTGACAGACTATTTATCCTCTGTGTTCTCTAGTGTAATTATGGTGTTATGGGATAGGGGTAACCAACCACTGTCTGGTTAGATTGCAGTTCCAATTTACAAAGGGAATTAATGCCTGGTACTGCAAATCTGCTCAAAATCTAATGGCTATGGAGGTCATAGGCTCTAAGGCGAATATACTACTGTTGTTTTGCTAAGTAGACATCATATCAAACTGTCTGCCAAATACTTATGTTGATATACAAAAAATTAGTGCTGCTCTCAGCCTTGATCAGAGAACTTCTGATTGCTGAGGGAGACAGTTAACACTGAGACTCATAACTGGTCAAATTGCTGAAAAACAGTGATGTATGAGTGCTCAGCACTTAATGGGACATCAATATCATTCCCAACAAGGTTCAGAGAACATCTCAGAAGAGGGGGCAGAATAACATAAGAGTAAGGGAATGAAAGAGGTGCTGTGAAACACTATCATCTGGACATGACACAGCCATTGTACTCATACACTCCCAGCAGCTCTGGTTGCTTACACAAGACAGGACCCATGTTGATACACTGTGTCATGGATGGGGGAGGGAGATCATGAGGTGCTACCTCCCTGAAGAGCTATTGACAATCATTTTTGGAGTAGGGGGTAGTTTCTCTTCCATGATGTAGCTATTGGTGAGTTGTTCATTCTCCAGTAAATAACTCCTTTACCTACTACACTTATGCAATCAACACTAATTAAACTCATGAGCCACAAGAAAATAGAAGACATGAAAACAGGAGGAGGACAATTAGGGAATCAACATTGTAGGATTGAGAGGAGACAGGGTAATGTGAGAAAAAAGGGGGGATAGATCTCTAAATTCTAAAAGTCCATTCAGGATAATGCTGGGTTCATCTCTGAATAGCATGTGCCAGTTAGACTGAAGGAAAATGGGTCCTGCCTCACACTTAAGTTGGTCATTTGCTACTTGAGGTAAAGGAAGAAAAACACTCTTTATTTAAATTCTCATATTTTCTTCCCTGTCTCTCATCCCCTCTCCATTTCCTTCCTTTTCTCTGAACATTCTCATCACAGAATGCAAATGGATGCAAAATCACATTTAGATCATCTTCCCATAAGAGACATCATAGCATATACAGGCATACATGGTTCAGGGTGGTATAACACTCCTGGGATTCTATTACCTTTCAGGGTGGAATTCCTCAGGCTCTGGCCAGTACTCTGGGTCATGGTGAAGAGCATAAATTGGTACCATCACTAAGGACCCTTTGGGAATAAGCACACCACCAATTTCAACATCTTGTTTACCAGTCCGAAAAATTCTGTTAGTAATTGGGTATAATCTGAGGGTTTCACTCAACACCATGTCGAGGTACTCCATCTCCATCACTTTATCATAGGTGGGAGATTCCTGGGAAGAAAGAAAAAGATTTGTGCTGGGATTTTACATTAACTTTTAATAGGTATGAATTGTACTGTTGAGTTCTCAGTAGCTCCAAAGCTGAATTCAGCATTGAAAAGGTCCTATGCACTTACAATACATTTCAAAAGGGCTATAATTATTTTATTTTATGTTTATGTTTTGCCAAAATATGTGTTTTGAGCATCACATGAGTGCAGTACCTACAGAAGTCACAGGAGGGTTTCACATCCCTTGGAACTGGAATTACAGATGGCTGAGAACTAAAATTTGGGGTTGGGAATCAAACCTGGATGGATCTTCTGAAAGAGAAGCCAGTGCTCTTAACCATTGAGCCATCTATCTAGCCCTTTACAAAGTGGTTAGAATAACTATTACTTGGGGCTTAAAGATGTCTCAAATTGTGAAGTGTCTACTACGCAAGCCTGAGTCAGATACACATCATTCATAAAGTCAGGCACAGTGGCAAACATCTATAATCCCAGCATTGGGATGGGAGACACTGTGTACAGGCCTGGCTGGTGATCATTGGGGAGAATTCCTAAAAAATTGATGTGCTTGAGGTTCTGTGAGAAAGCCTGTCTTAAAACATAGTGGAGAGTGATTTAGAAAAATACCTAGTGTAGGTCTAGTGATACGCAGCACACACACACACACACACACACACACACACACACACACACACACACACACACCACTAAGGGTGATCAGTGTCTCCTTTTCCTCCTCCTCCAAGCACCATCCATTCACCTTATTGGGCAGAGTCTCATCGATCTCCTCCTGCAGTGTCTTCTGGATATCAGGGTGAGTGGCCAGTAAATACAGGGCGAAGGAAATCGTGCTGCTGGTGGATTCATAGCCACCCAAAATAAAGATAATTGACTGGGCTGTAATCTCCATGTCAGACAGAGCTGAAAGTAAGAAAATATTTCAGGAAAACAGGTCAGGGAGGACCATCACAGATGAGATGAGGAGACAATCAAATGAGGCTCCTATTTCCCTAGAGATAAATATGGAGTAGCTGTTCAGTCTCCCTGGGACTGTTATCACTCTCACATCCATGTGACACAGCCAGAGAAGGGGAAGATTGCTTCAGCCAGGATGTCCCCTGGTTTATGCTCTGGTCCTCATCATCATCAGTGGGCAACTTCAAGACATATAATTTATTCTGTTTTAAGATTTGCTTTTATTTTTATTTGTGTGTACTTGTGTGTGACTAGAGGGGTCCCGTGTGTGTGTGTGTGTGTGTGTGTGTGTGTGTGTGTGTGTGTGTGTGATGTGTGTGTTGCCCATGGAGTCCAGAGGAGGGCATCTGATCCCTAGACATGGAGATTTAGAAACTTTTGAGCTTTCAGAGGTAGTTCTGGGAACTGAACTCCAGTCCTTTGCTAGAGCTTAAATTTCTTTTATGTGTGTGTGCTCGCGCATGTGTACACGTGCCCACGGAGGGCAAAGATGGCATTGAAGCCCATAGAGCTACAGTTACAGGCAGTTGTAAACATTTTCCATGAGTGTTGTGATTCTGTTGTTGGCAATTATTTTCTTCCAATTAGTTTAAGTGCTTGCTACTAAATTGAAACTGGAGTATAAACCCACAATCAGTGGGCATTTTTAAAATTAATATCTATTTACAAATCAAAATTAAGTTCAGTAGGTGGAAAGCTTGCCTAGCATGCTTGAAGCCATAGGTTCAATCCCCAGGACTGTATAAACTAGGCATGATAGTATAGATGTTAAAAGGTAATTCTTAGATACTCCATGATGTGAGGTCAACCTGGGCTATGTGAGATCTAACCTAAAAGGGATGAAGTGGTATATAAGAATTTGAAGTTAGCTGATCACATGAAAGGGTTTCAAGTGGACAAACTGGAGAAAATTTGAAACATAAAATATATGATGACTTTAAAAAGCAAATATTGGGACCTAGAAGATCATATTGTTTTATATAAGCAATTGTATGGACTAGAAATAAGCAAATATATAAGGACGAAAAATCCCTTTACATTAGCTACTAATGCACACATGGAGATTAAAGTCTGAAAATTAGCAACCATGATAGTAATAATGGTTTTAAATTAAAATATAATCATACCTATGAGGCTCTAGAGATATCTCAATGGATAAGAACATGTGTTGCATAAGCATGAGGACCTGAGTTTGAATCCTCAGTCGCCATGTAAAAAGGCAAGTGTGCTAACACACACTTGTAACACTAACCCTATGGATTACCGGCACCTTCTGACTGCCAACCATCTCCAGGTCTAACAGGAGACACTGTGTGGAAGAAATAGGGCAGGGAGTGGTTGAGGAAGACACTTGGTGCCTTCCTCTGGCATTCACACAGGCATGGGGTGTATACATGTGCACATACGTGCATATGCTACCTGAAGAAGATAAAAATGTATAAGTGATTTTTGTGTGTAAAAAAAAATCAAAAGAACCAGTGTGTTTGTACAAAGAGACTTTCCTCAGATGTCACTTATTCATCACACAAAGAAAAGTAAATCTTTAGCACAGATTAAGGTAGAGAACACATGTACAGCAGGGGCTGCAAGAAAACACCAGCACCATTTGGGTACATGCCTCCTGACTGGATGTTTGGAGTCAGATGTCTAGGCAGAGTTCCTAGTCAGTGTGCTGGGAAAGACCTGGGTAACACACAGAGACCACTGAAAATTCATCATAGCTAACTTTCATGTTTGGAACACACTTGTGCCCCTGTGCTTCTAGAAAATTCCCTGGAAACAATACGCTTGTCCTTCTTTGATTAACTCCACAGAGGTATTCTTCTGCTAGAAAACCTTCCCATACATTTTCTGAGTGGCCTGACCACTGCTTGAGAGCTTCCTTGTCCATAGTCCTGAGAGTCCTTGTTTACCTTTATGAGACTCTTTGTCTTTGCAATTATTATGAGCATTCATCATCAGCTGAAGAAAATCCACTCGGTGCTGGAAGTAGAAAGAGAAGTAGCGAAAATAGAAGGTTAATGGTGAGGTCAGAGGTCAGAGGTGGATCAGCCATGCAGAAGCTTTGATTACTCAAGTTAGTGTTGCTGGAGTCATCATAGAACAAAAGTACCAGTGGCTAAACCAGGAAGCCATGCAGCTACCACATCAACCACATTTACAATAAATTACAAGAGATACAAATTTAAACAATAGCCTTCATTTTTGAGAATGTTTTTGAAGGAGATGATAATAGTATTTTCCCCCTTTTAAATTATTTTTATGTATTTTTATAGAATTTCCTACATGTATACAATGAGATATGTTTATATCCACCCCACCATTTCCTCCATTCGATCCCTTCTCTATCCCTTATAACATTTCTTCCTCAAACTTCATGACCTCTTCTTTTTTAATAACCCACTGAGTCCAAGTGGTGCTGCCCACATGTGTCTGGCTGTGGGGCCATCCACTGGTACAGGGGAAACGTGCTGGTTGCCACACCCTCCTTCTGCAGCCATCAACTACCAATAGTTCTTCAGTAAGGTGTGAGGCTTTGTGAGGTCCTCTCTCATCTGTGCTGGAAATTTGGTGGCCTTTGTCTTGTGTAGGTATTGTGCCTTGTCATTTTTTAAAATTTCAATCCTTATTCAAGATCTAGTTTTCATTTCTATTGCTAAAGGTTTAATTCTTGTCTTATTTTCAATCAATTTTTCAAAACTAATTTCTCCTTCCCAGAAATATTAATATTCTCCCTGTTTCTCTCTCTCAATCTAGCCTTCTCTATCTACCTTTAGTGATACATGAAGGGCACTACACAGCTCCCATGTTCACAGCCCAACACATTATTAAACCATGGAACTCTAAGGGAACTACCTCTAAGATTTTTACCTTATGGTTAGAATCCAGGCGATTTTCCTTCATTCTGTTCACAAACTTTTTGAAAAATGCTATTGAATCCTTTGGGAATATGGAGACATTTAACTTCTCATATATTGGGGTGAGAAATGGAAAGAGTGCTGGAAAGGATAGATAGAAAAATAAGTTTTAGTGGAAATGCAAGTGTCATTTAGAGAAATCATGAAGCAATTTAAACAATAAGTCACCAAGTCTCCACCAGAAACCATTCTCTATGTGGCCTTGCTCACACTGGGTCACCACCATAATGCTCCTTCTGTACTTTGGAGTAGCCAAGGGAACAAATCTGACTCTTGGGTTTAACTCTGTTCCTGTAGTTTGTGTGGTATCCAGAAAGTACAGACAGGGGCTTTTGGCATGGTTCAACAGCTAAAGAGTCCTGCACACAAGCCTAACAACCTGATTTCATCCCTGCATCCCATACTGTGGAAGGAGAGAACCAACTACTGTAAGCTATTCTCTGATTTCCACATGCCACAAAAACATCAAAGCAGGTGTTCCTGCTTTCCAGTTGACATTGGTAATGGGCCTTGTGGAGCATCAGTCAATGCAGACTCCTACGTAATTAAAGTGCTGAGAATAAATGACTATTGAGTGCTGGGCCCTACATGGAGCATCTACACCAACACCCCCACCACTCAAGGCTCAAAGAACATTATAAAAGAGGGTGTGGGAATAAAGTAAAATCCAGGAGTGGTGGTGTGAGATGCCATATCATGGACATGGCATGGCCCACTTGTAGAATGAATCTTAAAAGGTCTTATTAATAAAAACAAACCCAGAGCCAGGTACTGGGGTGAATGCTGGAAGATCAGAGAAACAGAACACAGCCTCACCTTGGCAGTTCCTCAGCTGATCTCTTTCCTCAAACTGGAAGCCTCTGTGTCCTCATCCAAACGGATATCAGCTGAACTACTGCTAAAAGCCTAAAAGATCACCAGGCTCTAGTTCCTAGTCCTCATGCCTTATATACCTTTCTGATTCCTGCCATCACTTCCTAGGCATGTGTCACCATGCCTGGCTGTTTCCAGTGTGGCTTTGAACTCACAGAGATCAAGACAGATTTCTGCCTCTGGAATGCTAGGAATAAAGGTGTGTGTGCCACAATTTTCTGGCCTCTATATCTAGTGGCTGTTCTGTTCTCTGACCAGATAAGTTTATTAGGGTGCACAATATATTGGGGAACACAATATCATCAAACCCACTCATTTTCTGACCACCTGCATGAGATCACACCAATAATAATGGTCAGCATCCTGGGAGGAAGCACACATTGGACTCAAAAGGGAAGGGACATAAATTGGGAGGAAGATGTGTTGGGGTGTCTGAGGGAAGAGGGAGGTGAGGGTTAGGGGTAGGTATAATCAAGATAGATTGTATACCTATATGATACTGTCAAAGAATAAATAAAAGAATTCTAAATCAAAGCCAGGACTGGTGGCATACGCATTACTCCCTGCACAGAGAAGGCTGAGGTAAGGGGATCACTGTGAGTTCAAGATCAGCCTGGTCTACACAGCAACTTCCAGGCCAGCTATAGCAACACAGTCTGAAAGAAAAATGAAGTTTTAAAACAAAAGTAAGGGCTATATACATTTGAATACACTAAAAATATTGGATTGTGTCTTTAAGGGGGTGAATTATACACCAGTAGAGCTGTTGGTAAGTGTGGAAGAGAAAGGCAGAACTGACAAACATGGCCACAAACAAAAGCAGTGGGTCAAAAGGCAGAAGAACCATCATACATACCTACTGACATGAATAATGGGTCTAAAAAATCAAATCTTATGAGCTTCCTGGCCTTTTCCACAAAAGGGTCCTTTGGGTTGTTGAGGGAATCAACATTCACACCAAATGACGTGCTTGTGATCACATCTATGCCGTAGGCCCCAAACACTCTGAGGAGAGAGACATGGGAATTTAACACATGCACCAAGAAGCCTGAAAATTTCATATTCTTGGGCAGGACAGGTGAAATCACCTCAGTATTAACCAAGCATCTTCCCCTCCTACCCTCCCCCTACCTCATGACCTTGGTATGACCATGTTTCTTTTCTAATTGAATATTTTGTCATCTAGTGTGTAAAGGGAAGAAGGAGCAGCTGGACCATGTGAGACACACAGATGATGACCCTTCTGCCCCAGTTGCCCTTCCTCTCCCAGAACCGCAGTACATGGATCACTACTTACTCTTTCATGGGGATAGGCTTGCCTTTCTCTGCCTCTCTTCTCAAGTATTTTACCAAAATATCTCCATACTGTTCAATGATGGGGAACATCTAAATACAAAACACAAAGGCATCCATAGTTAAGTGTGGGGACTCAAGTCACACAAACGTTTCACCTAAATGTCCTTTGAGTCACCTCTTTGAGTTTTCCACTGGTGAAGGCAGGAGACAGCAAGGCTCGAATTCTCTTCCATTCCTCATCCTTAGACATGGAGACAGCTTTTCTCATAATCCCCATGGGGGTAAAATCCTAGAGTTCAAAAAATTACAAATTTGGCTTTCTGTAAGTCCAGAATTTTCCATGGTTGCAAAAGTCCTAAGTTGATATCAGTGTATAACAGTTAGTTACTGACTGTTTACTATGGATCAACCCTCATGCCAGATGCAAAAAATAGTCAGAATTTCCTCACAATCCATAATAATAATTCAGGTGCTCACTGGGTGGCCTATTGAGTTTTCAAACCTTTATATTCCAGGATCCTTCTAAATGTAAATCTCTCTGTGTTGGAAAATTAGTTCCAGGATTGGGGAGAAGATGGCAACAAGATATACCAGATTCTCTAGAACTATACAGATGGCAAAAGCTTGTGGAAAGATAGAAAGTTATCTTTGCAACAAACAAGTTCTGCAGCTCTTTATTGACAACATTAGCAATGTGAAAATGTATGTCTTCATATGGGGTGTGTGTGCATGATTGTGTGTGTGTGTGTGTGTGTGTTGTGTGTGTGTGTGTGTTTAGACTACAGTGTCTTTGTGCTTGCTCATTTGGAGAGCAGAGGTGTGGCATCTTCCTCTATAACTCTCTACTACATTTTCTGAGACAGAGTCTTTCACTGAATGTAGTAGGTCTTGGTTTGTCTAAAAAGCTAGCCAGAAAGCCCCTAGGATCTACCTATTTCCAAACAGAGCTCTGAAGTAACACATGCATGCTGCTATGCCCAGCTTTTATATAGATTCTGGGGATCCAAACTCAGGTCCTTTACTCCTGAGCCATCTCCCTAGCCCTGAGACACTTAAAGGATTTGATCCTTGGGTTTTTTAAGATTTATTGTATGTATGTATGTATGTATGTATGTATGTATGTATGTATGATATGATATGTATGTATGATAAGTATGTATGTATGTGTATATGTGTGTATGAACATTTGCACATGTGTGCTCAGTGTATTCAGAGGAGAGAGTTGGAAATCCTAAAGCAGGAGTTAGAGGTGGTTTTTGTGGTGTGTTTACCCCCCCCCCACAGCTTCCCAGAGTTTTCTTGAGTGCGATCAGCAGGAAATATTAGATAGAAGGATTTATTGCGGAGAATATCGCGGAGATAAACAAATAGAAAATAAAGGATAGCCTCAAGAGGGCCTGGAACCTATTCCAACGGGCCCGGACTGTCTCTGGCCCAGGGTTTTTATAGAGATGCTAAGGGGTGGAGCAAAAGATCTCCTCCACCAGCACAGCCAAGTGCAGACCATCTCAGACACCTGCACTCAGGCCCGTGGTCCTGATCATTCTCTATTCGGACCTGCTGGGTAAGGCCATGAGGAACCTGAGAACGGGCTCCCACAGGTCTCCCCTTCTTAATATATATATAAAAAAAAACTATTAATGGCTTACAGCAATTTCCATAGCTGTTACACCTCCCAGTATGGGAGTAGAGGATGATATAGATGGCATTTCTCTTTTGAATTAGGTCCAAGGTGACTACAGCAGTCTTAGCTGCCTCAAGCCCTTTCTAAAGTAAAAACTCTTAAGGCTACTACAAACCTAAAAAATCCCTTAGGTTCATCATTACCATTAACAGGTTAACATAAATATCGCTATACATAGTCACAATTCTCTCAATCTTACAACTCAAAGCAAACTCTTAACAGAACCATTTGAATTAGCATATATGGTGCTATATATAGTTAACAATTTTCTCCGTCTTACAACTTTAACTCAGTCATTTGAATTTTCTTGTTAACAGAACATAGGAAAAACTTCGATGTATTCACATCACCTTAAACATTTACTCAACTCCACAAAACCAGGGTGCATTAATATCAATAGGTTTCTGCGAACATAATTCAATCTCATAGCTCCTCCTTTTCTTTATAATTTTTAAATAAAAACTCAAACCTAGTTAGAGGAACCCAAACTTATACAATTCCTACAAACCCATATTGAAAGGCAATATTTTCAATCTAACCATTAACACTTTGAAAACTTAGCAAAACATCCAAAAGCAGTTTCTTTTTTTTTTTTTTTTTTTTTTTTTTTTTTTTTTTTTTTTTTTTTGGTTTTTCGAGACAGGGTTTCTCTGTGTAGCTTTGCGCCTCTCCTGGAACTCACTTGGTAGCCCAGGCTGGCCTCGAACTCACAGAGATCCACCTGGCTCTGCCTCCCAAGTGCTGGGATTAAAGGCTTGCGCCACCACCGCCCGGCAAAAGCAGTTTCTTAATAAAACTCTTTACACACTTTAAAAGTAGTCTCTTAGTATACCCCATTTGCATTTCTTACTAACAAAACATGACATTAATCCACTCAAACAACAATTTAAATTAAATAGACTAAGGAATATTAACTCTCCCTTTTCTTTATAATTTTAAGCAAAATCTCAAGCCTAGTTAGAAAACCCAAACTTTTCTGTTTAAACAGTTGCATTTGTAACACAAAACCAGTTCCATAAGTAATTCCATTTTTACATAAACAGTTCCACAAAACAATTCATAAATCACCAGTTAATGAAGCATATATGCATACACAAAATTGCATCTTGATTCTAGGTAGAAATAAATTTCTTCATTTAAACAGTTCCATTTTTAACCCAATTCCAGAATAATGTTCCTAGGTCATTACTATAAGTAAGCTCAAAATTGTCCCTTTGCAATGAAATCTCTATTGTTCATTTCATTTAAGTACCAAAATTCAAATGATAAATATTGGTACTAGCCTTCCAAATTTGAAGAAATCCATAACCAAAATGTTTTTGTAATTTTATCTCATTTTAAGTTCAAAAAGTTCAAACAAGAAATAAATTCTGGTATCAGGCTTTCACTTCCAAATATGAAGAGACGTTTTTCAACCAAAACTTTTTGCAGTTAATAATTTTTGTTCAAACAAGCATCTCTGCAACTTTTGTTCTCACAGACAGACCTTTTTAGTTATAATAATATTTTAAACCGCACCTTTTTTGCTGTTAGCTCAGGTTTTTCTGTGCTGCGTTGATATTCCACAGATCTCAGCTGCGGATGCCTTGTGCTGGTTCTGGCGTCTGCCATTCTTAGCTTCTTAGCGCCTTCTGGAGCTTTTGAAACCATTCAGACTGCCTACCTTGCAGTCTACTAGGACACTATATCCTGTGTCTCAGGTGTTTTCACCATATACATTAATAGGTTCACACTTAACATTTACACTTTTTCACAAACTCACATAACATGTGCTTAAGCATAAACTCACTCAACATTTACACATTTTTACAAACTCACATATTAATATCTACTTATTTATACTTTAATGAAACTATAGAACTACTTTAGCAAATATATTTCTTATTAATTCTTATATACTTATATTCATTCCATCTTATTTCTTATTTAAACTTACATTTACAACTAGCATCTTACAAGCTTATTACTACATGTCTTAAGACTACCTTAGATACTTCTTACAAGCTTATATTCTTAAAGGAACTCTATAGATCTATTTTACAAACTTATATAGGGCTACCATTAGCATATATCTAACTTAGCAAACACCTAAAGATTTCTTAACACAGATCTAACAAGACAGAATTTTTACAAACTCACGTATCTTATATTTGTCTTTCTACTTCTTACTCTTAATTATTATCACCATCTCTATCAGAAAGATTCTCTTAACTAGACAGGAAATACGTATATCATTTCTAAAGTTTACAGTTTATAATTAGCTTTGTTATAAAGCGCTGAGATTTAGTGAGTGTTGTCATTATAGAGTTGTGATACTTGTTGCTAGGGGATTGTAACATTCTCAGGACGAAGCCATACCCCAAAGTTGGGAGTTGGCCTTTTTGAACTGGCAGAGATGCACTGTCAGCGGTAAACAGTTTTTAACTAGAGGCTGTCCCTTCACCCAAATTCATAATAGCTCCCCTAATAACTTCAATTCAAACAAACGTTTCTTTCACAGCAGTACTTTTGGTTTGCTCTACTGAAAAACTTCATGCTGAGGGTGAAATTACAGCATTTAGCTCTTCGCCAATACCGCACAGCTATTAGGTGATATAAGGTATTTTTCTAAAGGCGCTAGTAAAGCCAAAAGCAGCACAGCTCTGAACTCTTATTTCCTCACTGTTTGCATTAACCAGTGACAAAACCTCAGAAACACTAATCGAGCCACTTTCATTCTGGTTTCTTTATAGGAAATGTCATTGGAGCTGACTTTTCTTAGTTCTACGCTCCTTACCAGAAGCTCCGGTAACCACTGAGCTTCATTCTCTTGTGAAAAAACATGTCCTCGACCCCATTAACACAGGATCAGGACCCTTCCATAATCCCAAGCAGGGATCTTTCCATTTCATTTGAGTTTCAGGATTTAGTATTTTCACTTCATTAGCTTTAACTCCTGATGTTATTAGCAGTTGTGATTTTTAACATTGATTTCTTATTAGGAACTTTCAGGTAAAGCAACTCTTTTGTAAGACAGCTAGATTTTCTGAAGTTTGTTTCCCATCTATAAAGCAGTCATCTCTTTTCTGAATGCCTGTTTCCTTGTCTCCTTATTAGATTTGCAATGGAATTACTCATTGCAGGCAGTTTGTTCAAAAGGCAAAAAACTTTTTTAATTTCAACAAGTTTTTTCATATCTAAGACAAAGTTCAGTGTATAAACTGCTTTCCCTTGTTTTAAGGATTTTAAAGTGGCTTGTTTGCTCTTAAAGGTAGCTTTTGTCATCCAACTACAGTAAACATTTTGCACAGCTATTAGGGTAAATAAGGCATTTTACCAACAGAGCCCCAAACCGTGAAGCACCTAGTTCCGTATCCTTTCAATTTTTCATCGGAACTGACACTTAAACCCTTAGACAATTTTCCTCCTTATTTTTAAAAGCTGTATTTTAAGTTTAGAGCTGACAAAAGTGTTTCAGGGCAATGTCGCCATCTTTAGCGGAAAAACTACCTTTCCCAGAATGCATTTCCCTTATATCAGTCCCTAATAATATCAGTTCCATATCAGTCCCTTATATCATTTCCCATACTTCTTATCATGTTTGAGAGTCAACTGGTTCTCTTTTACCAGACTTGCTTACAAATTCTTGCCCGGGAGGTTTGAACAAAGTTTTTTGCTTTTGCAACGGGAGATTTGAACAAGCATCTTACATTTTCAGCTATGGGACATTGGGAGGTTTCTGGTCTCTCAGCTGGCTTCAACAGGTGTCTCTCCTTCATTAGACACTGGCCCCCGAATCAGAACCGCACCTGCCTCGTTAGCGCATTGAGGCTGGCATTTCTGATAGCAACTTTCCTCGGGGCTTGTGTTTGTTTTAGCCAGTCAGTGAAAAAGAAGATCATTTACAACAGCTTTTCCATAGCTCCTTCAGAGATTTTCGCCCACTGATTTATCTCATTTTGCTTGTTCCTCCCCCCCCCCCAAGTGCAGAGCTTCAGGTATCTGTCTGTGGCTCTGTTTCTCTGCTAGCTGCCTTTGGAGGTAGGGGCTTTTTTTTCTCCCCCCGAATCTGCCTCAAACTCTAGCAGCTTTTTCAGGTCATGCATTTTCTGGGGAGGTATCTGTCCCTTCTGTTTCTTCAGTCTTTCTCTCAGACAGTTCCCAGTTTGGTCTCAATTTATCCCCTCTACCCCAGAAACGGTTTCCGACACTAGAGCAGTGGTTTCCCTGCTACTGAAGGTAGGGGCTTTTTGTCTGTTTCTGTTTTCGGGGTCTGCGTGGTTTGCATACAAACTGAAAAATTTAACAAGGGAGGTTTTTGCCATTTCTAAACTCCCATTAGGACGTGTGTTTTGCCTCATCAGGCCTTCACCTGGCCCAGTCCCCCAGTGGGTTGCTTTTGCTTGTCTGGGTGCTCAAGACAGAGCTTATGCCAGAGGCAATCACCCCTCAGGGCTACACTCCCTCATCTCAAAGGGAGTCAGTTGAAACAAAGCTTTCTCAAAGAGGTGCTTTCTCTGACAGAAAAGAAAGCTTTACTCCTGGATAGTTCTGTTCTGCCCTGGCTGGGCTCTTTCCCCAGACAGCGTTCTGACTCGGCAGCACAACTGCTTCAGACACAGTTCAGCTTTACTGTTTTCCCAGAAAGGTCCTTACTCTGATAGGAAAGCTTTTTCTCAGATTTCTTTTTGCAGCTGTGGACCTATCAACCCAGGACTTGTAGGAAAGTGCACAACTGTGCCGTTCCCACCAGCTTTAGCTTTATTAGCAGTTTTCCCCCAGGTCCTGCACTTTCCTGCCTCAGCTCTGTGCTCCAGGAAGTTTACAACTGCAGGAACCCTAGTATCCCCAAAATGCACTCCAACTCAGAGACACTGGCCAGTCGCCCCTGGGTTTTTGGTCAAAAGCGAGGATACAATGCTAACAGAGTTTGCATTGCTTCAGGGGATCTTTGCATTCATTAGGATGATTAGGAGCACCTTTTCATTCTGAATCACTCACTCAGAAACAAAACTGCTGTGGGATGTTCTGTATGTCCTGTGGGAGCCCTTCTTGGGTTCTTTGTGGCGTTACCCAGCAGGTCCGCATAGAGGATGATTAGGACCATGGGCCTGAGTGCAGGTGTCTGAGATGGTCTGCACTTGGCTGTGCTGGGGGATGGTCTGTATGTCAAGTTGTTCTGATTGATCAATAAATAAAACCTGATCGGCTGTGGCTAGGCAGGAAGGATAGGCGGGACTAACAGAGAGGAGAAATAAAAGGACAGGAAGGCAGAAGGACTGGCGGCCAGATGCCGCCAGCACAAGAAGCATGTGAAGATGCTGGTAAGCCACGAGCCACGTGGCAAGGTATAGATTTCTAGAAATGGGTTACTTTAAGATATAAGAAAAGTTAGCAAGAAGCCTGCCACGGCCATACAGTTTGTATGCAATATAAGTCTCTGTGTTTGCTTGGATGGGTCTGAGCGGCTGTGGGACTGGCGGGTGACAAGGATTTGTCCTGACTGTGGGCAAGGCAGGAAGTCTCTGGCAACACAAAACCCTTGATGCCTCAGCTTGGCTGTAACTGAAAAGCTTGGCATTTTTGCTTTTCTCAGGTAAAGTTTCTGGCCCTTTTGGGCACCCTGTAGCTCTTCACCCTTACTCTCCCCAAGCGTTTCCCTCAGGGTACTCTGACCCACTGTCTTTTACTAGCTTGAAGAGACAGAGCTTAGAAGGGGTTTTTAGAAACTTGGTCCTGCCTCCTGCATTGCAGGGAGGATTGTTAAAGCTTGAAAGAGAGCTTAGAGGTTTTGCTGTCTTAAGTTTGTTGTTTTCCCTTAGAGTTAATCACAGATGGTCCCCATACTAATATCTTCAGGGGATTCTACTCTCGTCTTTCTGAGAGAGAAGGTTAGAGTCTTTAGTTTTTAAGTTTCTTAAGAAAGATTAAGGCTTTTTAGAGAGATTTTTCCCCCCACATTTTCCAAGAAACGCTTTATAGTTTAAGAGAAAGATTTTTTTCCCCAGGAGAAAGACCAACTTTTCCCAAAACTTCCCAACTTTAAACTTGGACTTCTTACACCCCCATTTTTGCCTCAGGGAGAAATTACTTTCTCCTGCCGCTTGGACTTAGCATTTCAGCTGTCCCCAGGTCAAAAGCTTCCAGAGGAAACTTTTTCTTCCCCATAAGCTCAAAGAAGAGCTTTACTACCCATAAAGCCCAAAGAAAGATTTTTTCCCCAGTTTGCATTTATAGCTCCCAAAGTGAGAAAATTAAAGAGTTTTTCTGTCTAGTTGCCTTACTTCTTCCTACACAATCTTACACTTCTAAGTTTTTCCTAAACTATATTACTACCCTATACCTTATACTTATTTCACAGATAGAAATTAAGAAAGGGATAGAAGATAGAAAATTTTGACAGAAGAGAATTTCGCTGCAGCATCGGACATCCTTCCAGTCTGCTTTCCTTTTCTCTCGAGGATAAAACCCCTGCCTCCCCAAAAAATGTATATATATATTCATAACACCTGCATGCCTTTCCACTGGCAGGGCTGACTCAGGACTTTCACCAAAAACTCTGTAATAAAACTATTTTCCTTTATCTTTAGTCTCTATTACTTTGTCTTTAGTCACTGTTCATTTGTCTTTAATCCCCCTTTTTGTTCCCCCCTTTTTCTTTAGTCCCTTTTTTTTCTTTTTTCTTTAGTCCCTGTTCATGGTGCCATTCTGTGGGGCGTTTACTCACCACCCCCACAGCTTCCAAGAGTTTTCTTGAGTGAGATCAGCAGGAAATATTAGATAGAAGGATTTATTGTGGAGAATATCACGGAGATAAACAGATAGAAAATAAAGGATAGCCTCGAGAGGGCCTGGAACCTATTCCAACAGGCCTGGACTGTCTCTGGCCCAGGGTTTTTATAGAGACACCAAGGGGTGGAGCAAAAGACCTCCTCCCCCAGCAGAGCCAAGTGCACACCATCTCAGACACCTGCACTCAGGCCCATGGTCCTGATTATCCTCTATTTGGACCTGCTGGGTAAAGCCACAAGGAACCCGAGAATGGGCTCACACAGGTTTTGAGCCGCTGGATATTGATGTAGGTAACCAACTCCCCATCCTTTTTCAGAGCTTTCAGACACTAAGCCACCTCTCTAGTCCTAGTTTGTTTTGTTCTGGAGCTGTTTGCTTGTTTAGGAATAATGCTGTAGAAATCCATTTCCCTTACTTCTTTATACAGTGATAAATGGGAAAACATAATTCTATTTCCCTGGTGGGAACTTCCTTCTACCTTCCATATGTATAATTTATACTGCTGTGGAGTCTCCCAACACACCCTTGTATGAAAGTGCTCAGCACAACAGGAAGAAATGGAAATGGCTTCCACTTGATGAAGGGCAGCTGCAAACTAGATCTTCTGCCAACTTCACCAAATGACCCAAGGCTGAATGAGGCCAGAGAGATGGCTAGCAGGTAAAGGGGCTTGCTGCCAATCCCATCAACCTGAGTTCAATCCCCACAACCCACAGGGTAGAATGAGAGAACCAATAGATTTTCCCAGATAGATCAGTGGGATAGGCATGGTTTAGAAAAGAGAGAGAACATTGAACTTAGCATCATACCTTACACAAAATAAATAAATAAAGCCATAGGTTTAAGAGCAAATCTCAAAAGTGCATAATTTGTATTCAAGCAAACATACACAGATGGACCAGGTAAATAGTCAACATACTTGACACTGACCCCACAATCCATGGAGAAGGAAATTGGATATACAAGGTGAAGTAAGACAACAGGCTGAAAATGGTAGCTAATGGGCAGGCAAGAGGGGATTGCCTGATCAAGGAGCAGCTCTGTATTCTCAGTGCTTGTCATCACACAAATCTAGACCTGTGGTTAAGTACTTCACCACACAGACATGAGAAAGGTCCTGTGAGACAGGAAATACAAACACAATCTAGATAACAACAGTGTTCATCTGCAACTACATGACAATAATATAGTATATTTACACTTCCTATTAGCAAAATGAATGCCCAGATCCTGCTTGTATATTATTGTGGTAGCCACTGTGAATCTATATTTATTTCACTTTTTAAAAATTCAGTAAGTAGCCATGAGGTTGCAGTGGATACCCTTAATCCCAGCACTCAGGAGGCAGAGGCAGGTAGATATCTGTGATTTCAAGGACAATCTGGTCCACTGAGTGAGTTCTAGTACAGCCCAGACACATGAGAAATTCTGTCTTGAAAACCCCAAAATAAATAATAAAAAATAAAAATAAATATCCAGTAGAGCTGGGAGGGGATGGGGGGTGGCACATGCCTTTAATCCTAGAATTTGGGAGGCATAGGCAGGTAGAGGTAGGCACATCTCTGAGTTAAGCCTGGTCTACAGAGTGTATACTCTAAATAAGCAAACCATCCAAACAAAATTAATTGAATAAGTAAAATATAAAGCTTTGCATCAGCAAAAGGGAGAGACTGGAGAGATGGCTCAACAATTAAGGGCACTTGCTGCTCTTCTGGATGAGCCAGGTTCAGTTCCCAGCACCCATGTCAGGACACTCACAACTGTCTGGAACACCCACACACTCTTCTGACCTTCACAATAACCTACACACATATGGTATTCACTCATATAGACACACATATATACACATAGATACAAATAACAAACACAAATCTTTATATTTTATGTTAATAAACAAAGTTACCTACCCGTCTGTTTGTGAAGACAGAATAGCATTCCTTCACTAGTACATTCTTTATCATCTCTGTGTCCGTGATAGCTAATACAGGTATGTGACCATCAAACAACCTGTGTGGGGAAACAGTTGATTTACCCAAGCCAGCTGCTGAAGCCAGAACCCCAAATCCAGACTTTGATTCTCATGTTATGTGACCCTCACTCTGGTTATACAACATATTGTCACAGGAGGTCTAACTTAGGGAGTCTGACCCAGGGACCAGTGGAGTCTTTGTAAAGTGATAGGTAATGCCAATCAGGACACTACAAGTCACTTAAAGACAAAGCAGTTTATAGTGGATATCTGGTAGAGTCGTTGTATCCAGGGTAAACATAAGAATGAAAAAGTTGCTTCTCACTCTATCTTGGCTAATGGCAGAATGTATTAGTTGTTTTTTGATACTATCTAGACCTTGAAGAAATCACAGTAGAGAACAGTGACTGTATTCTATGATTTATAGAGTTGTTTTTCTGAAGAGGTTTTTCTTCCATTTCATGACTTTAGTCACAAGAATATCCAGGCATGCTTGGAGGTCTTGGATTATTGGGTACTGCAAACAGTGCACAGTAAGGGCTGACGTGGCAGGGGCACGATGACTTCCTTCAGAGAACATCTAGAATAGACTTTGGTGGGAGGAGGAACTCAAAGTATCCCAAACACAACTTTTCTGTACGCTCAGTAAGTAAGCTTCTGAACAGAGATTCAAGGTTCAGTTCACAGAAACTGTTCCTTCATGCTTGCAAAGAGTCTAAAATTAAATTCTGAAGGGTCTTTCCTTCTTTGAACATCCAGTACAACAGGAAACACCAGACATTTGGCAACCAACATTGTGGGCTCAGAGATGAGAGAGATCCGGCACTCCAGGACTGGAGGTAAAGTTTGTGCAGAAGAGGCAATACTCCAGGATGTGATAAGGACATGGGGATTTCCACATCTGGGGAGCAGCAGTATGTGTGGTTACTAAAGTGTTTGTTAAAAGGAAATGGAGTGAATGGGGAACCTGCCAGCACTGAATGGACTGAGGTGAGTCTTTGTCCTCATAGCCAAACTTCCCAGCCTCAAGGCTTTAGGCCTAGGGGCCCAATCCTGAGCCCCTGACACCACCACCCATTGCAGTCCCAGTTTCAGGCCAGTAGGCAGGTCTCCTGCAGACAGATCTGACTACTACCATTCCCCATCAGAGCCTGTAACCCTCAAGCCCCACCTCCCACAAACCCCACCCTACCTCAGAGACTGAAACTGCTCCCTGAGGCAGAGGCTGCCCGCACTGATTGGACTAAGAGCTGCTCCCTAAGACACAAAATCCATCCATAAGCATTGATGGGAACAAGAGATCCCATTGGACCAAAAGTACCAATCAGACCGCACTAAGAGAGGATCCCAAGACACAGACACCACTTGCACTGAGTGGAGGAAGAGATAGGTAGATGCCAGTGCAAAAATACAGTCAACAACATTAAGATGAATATAGCCCCATTAGAACCTAGTGGTTCTACATCAGCAAGACCTGAACATCCCAACACAGAAGAAACAGAAGAAATCGACCTTAAACATGACTTTAAGAAGATGATAGAGGCCTGTAAAGAGGAAATTAGAAATTCCCTTAAAGAAATGGAAGAAAGACAAACAATAAATTGGAAGAAATCAATAAAGAAATTGAGGAAAAGGCAAACAAATAATTGGAAGAAATCAGTAAATTCCTTAAAGAAGGCCAACAAAATTTAAACAGGTGAAGGAAAGAGTCCAAGATTTGAAAACTGAAATAGAGGCAATAAAGAAGAAATAAACTGAGGGAATGCTGGAAATGAAAAATCTGAGTAAACAACCAGGAACTACAGATGCAAGCATCACCAACAGAATGCAAGAGATAGAAGATACAACAGAAAAAATAGATTCATCAGTCAAAGAAAACACTAAAGCCAAAAAAATCATAACACAGAACGTCCAGGAAATTTTGGACGCCTGAAAAGACCAAACCTAAAAATAATATGGATAGAAGAAGGAGAAGAATACCAACTCAAAGGCACAGAAAATATATTCAATAAAAATTACAGAAAAAAACTTTCCCAACCTAAAGAAGGAAATGCCTGTGGCAGTATTGTGTTCCCCAAAATATTGTGCACTCTAATAAACTTATCTGGGGTCAGAGAAGAGAATCGCCACAATATTAAACACAGAGGGAAGGCAGTGGTAGCACACGCCTTTAATCCTACCATTCCAGAGGCAGAAATCCGTCTGGATCTCTGTGAGTTAAAGGCCACATTGGAAACAGTCAGGCATGGTGATTCACGCGTTTAATCCCAGAAAATGAGCCTTTAATCCCACGGAGTGAGGCATAAAGCAGGAAGATATATAAGGCATGAGGACCAGAAACTAGAAGCTTTTGGCTGGTTAAGCTTTCAGGCTGTGAGTAGCAGTTCAGCTGAGATTCATTCTGGATGAGGACTCAGAGGCTTCCAGTCTGAGGAAACAGGAACAGCTGAGGAACTGGCAAGGTAAGGTAGCTGTGGCTTGTTCTGCTTCTCTGATCTTCCAGCATTCACCCCAATAACTGGCCCCAGGTTTGTTTTTATTAATAAGACTGGTTAAGATTCCTGCTACAAATGCCTATAATGATACAAGAAGCTTACAGAACACCAAGTAGACTGGATCCAAAAAAAAAAGTCCCCTGACCACATAATAATCAAACCTGTAAACATACCGAATAAAGAAAAGGTACTAAGAGCTGCAAAGGTAAAAAACGCCAAGTAGTATATAAAGGCAGACCCATCAGAATAACACCTGACTTCTCAATGGAGACCCTGAAAGCTGGAAGGTCCTGGACAGATGTTATGCAGACACTAAAAGACCATGGATGCCAACCCAGACTATTATATCCAGCAAAACTCTCAATTGCCATAGACATAATAAACAAACTATTCCATGAAAAAAAAACAGATTTAAACAATACCTATCCACAAATTCAGCCCTACAGAAAGCACTTGAAGGAAAAATACAACCTAAGGAAATTAGATACACTCTAACACAAAAGAATATACCTTCTTCTCAGTACCCCATGGAACCTTCTCTAAAATTGACCACATGCTGTCACAAAGCAAATCTCAACAGAAAATAAAACGGAATAACCTCCTGTATTTTGTCAAACTACCATGGCTTAAAGTTAGATTTCAACAACAACAAAAAATTACAGAAAGACTACAATCTCATGGAAACTGAATAATGCCCAGTTGCATCACCAATTGTTCAAGGAAGAAATAAAGAAAGAAATCAAAGATTTCCTAGAAGTCAATGAAAATGAAAGTACAACATATCCAAACTTATGGGACACTATGAAAGCAGTGCTAAGAGGAAAATTCATAACACTAATGCCCACATAGAGAAGATAGAGAAATCTCACACTAGTGAGTTAACAGCTCCAGAACAAAAACAAGCAAACTCACCCAGGAGAAATAGATGTCAGGAAATAATTAAATTGAGGGCTGAAATCAATAAAATAGAAACAAAGAGAACAATACAAAGAATCAATGAAACAAAGAGTTGGTTCTTTGAGAAAATCAACAAGATAGACAAACCCTTATCCAACTTAACCAAAAGGCAGAGAGAGATCATGCAAATTAACAAAATCAGAAATGAAAAGGGAGATATAACAACAGACAACGAGGAAATCCAGAAAATCTCAGGTCATATTTCAAACACCTGTACTCCACAAAATTGGATAATCTAAAAAAATGGACAATTTTCTGGATAGGTACCACACACCAAAATTAAATCAAGATCAGATAAACTATTTAAGTAGACCAATAATCCCTAAGTAAATAGAAACAGACATTGAAAGTCTCCCAACCAAAAAAAAAGCCAAAGAACAGATGCTTTCAGTGCAGAATTCTACCAGATTTTCAAAGAAGAGCTAATTCCAATACTCTTCAAATTGTTCCACACAATAGAAACAAAAGGAACATTACCAAACTCTTCTTATGAGGCTACAGTTACTCTGATACCCAAACCACACAAAGATGCAACAAAGAAAGAGAATTACAGACCAATCTCCCTCATGAACAATGATGCAAAAAAAAATACTCGATAAAATATGCAAATGACAGAATACAACAACATCTCGTGATAAGTAAATGATTCAGAGCAAAAGCTGAAAACTTCCGAATCAAGAACACATCAAAAAAATTATCCATCATGACCAAGTAGGCTTCATCTCAAAAATGCAAGGATGATTCAACATATGAAAATTAGTCAATATAATACACCATATAAACAAACTGAAAAAAAACACAGGATCATCTCATTGGATGCTGAAAAAGCCTCTGACAAAATCCAAAACCTTCATGAAAAAGGTTCTAGAGAGATCAAAAATGCAAGGAACATACCTAAACATAATAAAGGCAATTTACAGCAAGCCGAGAGCCAACATCAAATTAAATGGAGAGAAACTCAAAGCAATTCCACTAAAATCAAGAACAAGACAAAGCTGTCCACTCTCCCCATACTTATTCAATATAGTACTTGAAGTTCTAGCTAGAGCAATAAGACAACAAAAGGAGATCAAAGGGATAGAAATTGGAAAGGAAGAAGTCAAATTTTCACTATTTGCAGATGCCATGATAGTATACATAAGGGACCCCAAAATTCTACCAGGGAACTCTTACAGTTGAGAAACTGCTTCAGTAATGTGGCAGGATACAAGATTAACTCAAAAAAAATCAGTAGCCCTCCAATATACAAATGATAAACATACTGAGAAAGAAATTAGAGAAACATCACCCTTTACAATAGCTGCAAATAATATAAAATACCTGGGGGTAACTCTAACTAAACAAGTGAAGGACTTGTATGATAAGAACTTTAAGTCTCTGAAGAAAAAAATTGAAGAGGATATCATAAAATGGAAAGATCTCCCATGCTCATGGGATTAACATAGTAAAAATGGCAATCATACCAAAATCAATCTACAGATTCAATGCAATCCCCATCAAAATCCCAAAACAAGTCTTCACAGATTTGGAAAGAACAATACTCACTTCATATGGAAAAACAAAAAACCCAGGATAGCTAAAAGAATCCGGTATAATAAAGCAACCTCTGGAGGCATCACGATCCCTGACTTCAAGCTCTACTACAGAGCTATAGTAACAAAAACAGCTTGGTATTGGCATAAAAACCAACATGTGGATCAATCAAATTGAAGATCCCAACATTAATCTGCACACCTATGAACACCTGATTTTTGACAAAGAAGCCAAAACTGTACAGTGGAAAAAAGAAAACATCTTCAACAAATGGTGCTGGCATAACTGGATGTCAACATGTAAAAGATTGCAAATAGATCCATATCTGTCACCATGCTCAAAACTCAAGTCCAAGTGGATCAAAGACCTCAACATAAATATAGTTACACTGAACTTGATAGAAGAGAAAGTAGGAAGTAGTCTTGAATGCAACAGGAGACCACTTCCTAATTATAACAACAGTAGCACAGACACTGAGAGCAACAATTAATAAATAGAACCTCTTGAAACTGAGAAGCTTTTGTAGGGCAAAGGACACAGTCAATAAGACAAAATGATAACTTACAGAACAGGAAAAGATCTTCACCAAATCCACATCTGACAGAAGGCTGATCTCCAAAATATATAAAGAACTCAAGAAACTAGACATCAAAATACTTAACAATCCAATTAGAAAATGGGCTACAGAGCTAAACAGAGAATTATCTCAGATGGCTGAGAAACAGTTGAGGAATTTCTCAACATCCTTATTCATCAGGGAAATGCAAATCAAAACAACTCTGAGGTACCATCTTACACCTGTCAGAATGGCTAAGATTAAAAAAAAACCCACTGAAGACAGTTTATGCTGGAGAGGATATGGAGCTAGGGGAACACTCCTCCATTGTTGGTGGGAGTGCAAACTTGTACAGCCAGTTTGGAAATCAGTATGGCAATTTCTCAAAAAATTGGGAATCAGTCTTCCTCAAGACCCAGCTATACCACTCTTGGGCACAAGGAATGCTCAATTATAACACAAGGATACATGCTTAACTATGTTCATAGAAGCATTATTTGTAATAGCCAGAACCTGGAAAAAACCTAGATGCCCCTCAACTGAAGAATGGATTAAGAAAATGTGGTATATATACACAGTGGAGTACTAATACTAATCAGCAGAGGAAAACAATGACATCATGAGGTTTGTAGGCCAATGGATAGAACTAGAAAATATCAACCTGAGTGAGGTAACCCAGTCTCAGGACAAACATGGTATGTACTCACTCATAAGTGGATACTAGATGTAAAGCAAAGGATAACCAGACTGCAACCCACAGTTCCAGTGAGGCTAGCTAACAAGGAGGACCCTAAGAGGGACACAATGATAGCCCAACAAAGGAGAAATAGATGAGATCTTCATGAGCAAACTGGGGTGAGGTGTGGTAAGGGAGGGCGGCCAATGGGGGATGAGAACATAGGGGAATGGGAGGTTCGAGTTAGAATAGGGACACAGTAGGAGAACAAGGAAAGAGATACCATGATAAATGAAGACATCATGGTAATAGGGAGAAACAGAGTGCTAGGGAAGTTCCCAGGTAAATCCACAAGGATGACCCCACCTTAGTCTACTGGCAATAGTCCAGAGCATGCCTAAACTGGCCTACTCAGGTGATCAGATGGCTGAAAACCCTGTCATCATAAAGCCCTCATCCAATGACTGATGGAAGCAGATGCAGAGATCCATAGCTGGGTGCCAGGCCGAGCTCCAGGAGTTCAATCAATAAGACAGAGGAGGGATTCTACAAGCAAGGGACATCAAGATCATGATGGGAAAATGTACAGAGACAACTGGCCAAACTAGTGGAAACACATGAAGTGTGGATGAATAGCTGTGGAGTCCCCATTGGACTTGAACTAGATACTCTGGATAGGCAAGACAGTTGTTTAGCTTGAACTGTTTAGTGCCCCCCAGGCAGGATGTGGGACTGGGACCCTTCCTAGTGCATGAGCTGGCTTTTTGGAGCCCAGTGCCTATGGTGGGACACTTTGTACTTCCTTGGTGCAGGGAGGAGGGGCTTGGACCTGCCTCAACTGAATGTACCAGGCTCTGCTGACTCCCCATGCCTTGGAGGAGGTGTGAATGAGGGGAATTGGGGGGAGGCTGAGGGGTGAGAGGAGGGAGGTGAAGGGAATCTGTGGTTAGTATGTAAAATGAATAGAAAATCAATTAATAATGAGAAAAAGAAAAAAAGAATCACAGATGGACCTGGCTTTGACCCAAAATGTTTATACACCCTTCCACACACAAAGTTATTGGTATTTGCCAAGAGGTATCATGGCTGTGAGAAGATGACCTCTAGGAAGACAGCTTTTTCAAGAACTGTGGGATTTACTTCTATGCATCTTCTTTGATAGTTTTTCTTCAGCAGGGGTTATTGGAAAATTCTCTAAGAGACCCATAGCAGGGATTCAGGAAGAAAAGAAGGAAGATGTGGACACTGCTTATATGTGAGACATGACTAACAGAAAACAAAGGTGTGATTAGCAGATATGACCCTCAAATATTCTTGTTTGTGGGATACTCCCCAGAGCCACATCTGAGAGGCCACATCTCTTCCCCAGGGACCAGAAGCATCAGCTAATCTTTCCCTCCCAAGAGCTTCATCTCCACATAAAAACTTCCAGATCTAAAATCTCATCTTCTTAGAGTAATTTGAGTTATTTGTTGACATTTGTACACACATTTACTTGGCAAAAATTGTTTTTCTTTTTAACAGTTTTATTTTGTGTGTATAGGGGCTTGGATATAGTAATGTGTATATGAGTACAGGTGTCCACAGATGCCAGAAGAGTGTCACAGATTCTCTGGGCACACAGTTAGAGACGGTTATGAGCTGATTGACATGGTTGCTAGAAACCAAGTGAAAGGGCTCTACAAGAGTAGTACAGACTCTTACCCACTGAGCTTCCTCTCAAGCCCCAGAAAAAGACTTCAAAAAAATTACTTAAAGAATCATTTTTTTCTCTTTTGGTTAATGCTCTTTTCTTCCTCTCTTCTTTAAGTTTTCAAAAACAACACAAAGTAAAACAAAACAAAAAATCCCACTAGACTCAGGAAGAATCATTTCTCCCATGATATCAGAAACATCTTCTTTAACCATCTATCAACTCCTATCTAGCCACATCCTTTCTTACTTTGAACCCAGTTAGGTGTGCAATATGAAAGGTTGTTTCTGGTGATCAGGGAATAGGTACCACAAAGGACTTAGACTCCCTGGTGAATCAACTGTGGGACACAAGGAAGACAGTCCACCATACAACCTGCTCCTACCTAAGTTAAAAAAAAATGATAGTTCATAGACATCAGGCTGTCCTTGGAACCCCACCTCCCTGCCATCCCCACCCACCACCTGCACCTCCCACCTGCAAGCAAGGTTCTCTTCAAATATGGCCTGTATTTGGCTGTAGATAAGATCATCAACCTTACCAACCATCTTTGAGGACTTTCATTAAAGTTAATTACTATTTACTATGGTAAAATATCACTCCTTGAATAAATGCTGTTTGTAACCCTGAAATTTTACTTTATATTTTTGTTAATTTTTTGCAAATCCTTCTACTATGGATTATAGCTCTGGAGTTACATGAGTGAAAAGCAACCAACAGATGAATAAAGACAAATAATTCAGACCACCACACCCCCAAAAAAAGGAAATGGAGTGAATGAGGAAGAAAAATAGCTTACAGAGCCTTTGGTGTTAGTGAAAAGGCATTGTTATTGGTTTCATGCAACTCCCCAGGTTCAATTGCAACTGACAGTGTGGAAGCAAGCATTGAGGGTTTATTCAGTACTCATCCAAGAGAGGAGCCCATATCTGTCAAGATTTGGTCTTTATGTAATTTGATCTCAAATGCTCAGGATCCCACACAGAGTGAGAAATCACAGAAAGCTCCACCTGAAGTAGAAAAGGGGAGCAAAAAGGAAAACATTTGGGGCAGAAATTGTCAGTCAGCAGAGGAGAATGTTTTCTCACTGGAAGACAGGAATGTTGTTTCAGTGGAAGAAGAATGTGAGGAGGGTGAAGATAATAGAGATGAATCTCCCCTTCCTTCTTCAGATGAGAGGGACATAGAGACTTGAAAGGTTGAAATGCTAGCTGCACCGTTTCAAGAATTAAGGATACAAATGGATAAATCTGGAGACAAAGAATAAGAGAAATTTGAAAAAAGGAATCTTCCTGGTAGAAAAGGGGAAAGAAAAGAAAATTTAAGAAGAAATTTTCCGTTTAAAAAAAAAAAAGACTTTTCCTGGTAGAATAAAAGAAATTATTTAATAAAGGCCTACAAATAGGAAGGTATGAAGAAAAATAAAGGGAGAAAAACCCTCTTCCCAGTAGAAATAGAGGAAGGAGAAACCCCTTTCCCATAGAAAAAAGGGGTTCATGTCAGCAGGATCTCAGAGTTCTCTGCTGTGTGATGCTGCAGGTGCTTTCTCTCAAGGACCACACAGAGCACAGTGAGGCAAGGCCTGAACTCCAGAGGATGGTGGGTGGAGCTCCACTGCTGCAGCCTGAGCAGGGGCAGCTGGCCCAGGACTTGCAATTTTCTTGTTTGTTTGTCCACTTAATTTTGATTTAAGTGTTTTTGTATTTCACTCCGAGTGGGAATAAGTTCATATTAAATGTCCCTTCATGGGAAATGTTTTTTTTTCCTCCCAATAACAGAAATAAGTCATTATCAATGATCTCTTCATGGGAGGAAAAATTAAAACAAGCCCAACTGTAGTACAGAAAACAGTTGCAATCAGGATGTAAAGTACTAAGCCAATGCTGTTTGAATCTCCAGAGGTATTAGCCACTCATTATATGGAGGATATTCTCTTCTCTTGATCATCTGATTAAAGCTTGAATGAATGTTTAATTTACATGATAAACAAACTAAAAGAGAAAAATTTATAATTTTGAACTAAATCATTGGCTATACTCTTGTCTGTTTATTGCTACTGAGGATTTGGCTCTGCTCTTTGAGTTGCTTTGTGGCAACTCTTGGTTAAATTCTATAAAATGTAACATCTGAAACAGAGCAGGTTATTAGTTCATTAAATAATATGACTACTAATAATAACTCATAGAAATAACATCTTACTGACAAAGAGCCTACAAAAATTATTTTTCAAGTAAATTTTTTGTTCTACACTGTTAATAATTAGGAGCTGCATTAACATATTACTTGGGATCTATAAAAAAGGATCATCTTTTTACTATTTTATAAAAAATACCCCATGGGTATTGCCTAAACTTACCTCTTAAAATTATGTAGAGATTGTTTTTAATGCTTTTATAAATGGCTTTTTAAAAAGAACAATGAGAATGTTTACACATAAATTTCACAGGCTTCACAAAAGAGATTACCCACTCTATACTATACAGCTCAAAATAATATTCCTACAATTTCAGAAACAACTCATGAAATGATTTTAAAATTTGATACATTCCTAAAATAGGTTTTGAAAAAAAAATTGTCAATGAAAAACACAGGCTATACAGGTTGCCCAGAAACAGCACAAGACAGAAGTTAGCTACCCAAATTTGGATTAGGGGCAACAACTGGAAGCTCAACTGCTCTACCTTTAATATGGTTAACTAATAAGCCTGTGTGGGTGGAGAGGTGGCCCATAATGAAAAAAAATTACAGGTGTTTGAGCAACTAGTACAAACAGATGCTAAACACATTGAAAAACTACAAATCTTTGACATTCTTCTGTACTTGCAATTTAAAAAAAAAACTAAAAAAAATGGCAGGTATTGACTGATTTAAAAACTGTAATCCATGTAATTCAACCTATGGTTCATTTAGAACCTAGAATTCCATTACCTTCTTTATTGTCAAAGGTTTGGCTTGTATAGTTGCTCATTTAAAACATTGCTTTCATACTATTTCCTTGCAAGAACAGGATAGAGACAAGTTTGCTTTTACAGTTCCTACTTATAATAATCCCCAGCCTGTTAAAAAGTTACCTAAACAGAAAGCCCTTCCCCAGGGAATGTTAAATAGTCCAACTTTGTGTCAATAGTTTATAAATAAACCACTGGAAGTACTTCATAAACAATTTACTCAATCCATTATTTATCATTGTGATTCAGGATACTTGATCACATAGTGAACACTGAGATTGCATTAATTAAATAAAATCAACCTTGGGTCAAGGGAAGGAGCCAGCAATTAGTTGACAGGAAGTAGCCATAGAAAGTTATAGGGAGTCCAGAACATAGATAGAGAAAGGCACAGGAAGTAGTGAGGGGGGACGTGGAGTTTCGTGGTCCTATTTGGATTGGGACTGGAAAGGAAAGCTCTCTTTCTGTGACTCAGCTAAGGAGGAAGGTCAGCTCGTTGCTCCTCTGCCTTTCTGATTTTACAGGTTTTCACCCCAGCATCTGACTCCCAAGTCTTTATTGGTAAAATCATTAGATTGAGATTTAATTTAAAAACAACATCATTATATAGATAATATCTTAAAAGCTGCTTCTGATGTCAATAGCCTTGAAAAGGTGTTTGCTGAGGCGCACCAGATTTTACCTCAATGGGGATTGCAAATTGCTCCTGAAAAAATTCCAAGAGGAGACTCTCTTAATCATTTCGAATTTAAACTAAGTAAACAGAATCCAGCCACAAATAGGACAGATTAGAAGACATGAATTACATACACTTTATGATTTTCAAAATTTATTGGGAGCTATTAATTGTTGTGGCCTACAATTGGACTGACTACTCGAAAATTAAGTAGTTCATTTCAAATTTTACAAAGTGACTCAGATTGAAACAGTTTCAGGCATTGAACAACTGAAGCAGAAAAGGAGTTGGCCCAAGTAGAACAGAAATTGCAAGATGTCTTTTTAAATCTATTAGATCTCACAAATTGAATGTATTTTAGTAATTTTACCTTCTACTTATTTCACTACTGGACTAAAAAAGGGAAGATAATGTTTTAGAATGGATATTTTTTAGCTCATAAAACGAACGAAAAGTTTATCGAAAGGTTCCTGGATTAATTATAAAAGGAATAAGAGTTTATCAATTGTGAGAAATGGGTCCAGCTGTGATTGTAGTACCTTACACTAATGTTGAAATTATGCAATTATGGGTAATTAATGATGACTGACAAAGAACCTGTAGCAATTATTTAATATAAATCAACAATAAATATGCCAAATGTAAAGAACTTCAATTTATAAAAATAACTGAATAGATTATTCCCCATGTTGTAAAAAGAACTTCTATTTCTGGGACTCTTACATTTTATCCTGATGGAAAGAAATTAGGTTGGAAAGCAGGAAACATAAAAAAGTAGTACAAAGTCCATATGCTTCAGTACAAAAATCAGAATTATATGCCTTTCAATGATATTAATAGATTTTAATGAGTTTCTTAATATACTTACCAATTCTCAATATGCCAAAAGAGTTTTATTGTATATAGAAACTGCTAAACTTATTCCTAAGTCAGAATTAACTTTGTTATTCATACAAGAGCAACCAGCAATCTGGGACAGAAATTATCCACTATGTATCATCATTTGGTCTCATAGAAGATCCATGGGCCATTAGCAAAAGAAAATGAAGAAATTGATCAACTACTAATTTATTAAAATGTATTAGAAGCTTCAAATTTTCATAAAAATCATGTTTACCATTAAGGCTTAAAGTAAAAAATTTTCCAATACCTGGTGACAAGCTAAAGAAAATTGTTCCACTTGTTTATATTACTCAAATTCCTTTACCAGCAGGAAGTAATCTTAAGGGTTGCCAAAAAATGCAATTTGGAAAATGGATGTATTTCACTTAGCAGAATTTGAAAAAAATAAAATATGTACATCATACCATTGATGCATACTGTGGATTTCAATAGCTATCTACCTTAAGTTCTGAAAAGGCTGAATCTGTAATTAAACATTTATTAGAAACAATGGCGGTAATGGGTATATTAATACAAATTAAAACTGATAATGCTCCCGCTTATGTTTCCAGTAAAGTAAAACATCTCTTTTGCAAATTATGACATAAAACACATTACAGGGATATCACATAACTCTACAGGACAAGCAATTGTTGAAAGATCTAATCATACTTTAAAAGAGATGCTTAAAAAACAAAAGGGTGATATGAGGACTCCCAGAGATTGATTACATCATGCTTTACTAACTTTATATTTTTAAATGTTAATGAAACAGGGCAACATCTGCTGAAAGACATTGGACTGTGGGAAAAGATGCTGAATTGGGTTATCATGTGCACTACAAGGATGTTTTAACATCAGAATGAAACTCAGGGAAGCTGTTATTTTGCACTTGAGGTCATGCTTATGCTTCTTCAGGAGACAACAAGTTGTGGAAACCATCTAAATTAATAAAATTTTGACACAAGCATAAGAACTCTCCTGGCTGCCTTGGCTGCTGACATCGATAACACAACTCTGGAAAGACAGAGATACAGAAAGCCCTTGCAACAATCAGCTGATCTTCCTACATGGGGATGGCTAAGAAATTGACTGAAAAGAGGGAAGCAATAGTTCAGCTGGCTAGGAAGCCTTTGAATGCTACAACATTGTTCCATGCTATGCTGTCTGTGGTAACTGTATAGGTAACGGCGACCAATCATACTGGGTTTATTTTCCTAATCCTCCCATTAACAAAGGGACCAATTGGGGAGATACAGATATTCCTGTTGTGGTCAATGGAATCATCTTGGCTACCTGGTACTTATGACCAGAGAGAACCTGCAAGGCCTGAGGAATAGGGTAAGAAAATTATAACCTATACTGTGGGAGTGCAAGGAATCCCTATTTGTATAGGTAATGGAACTCATTGTCTAAATATAACTTTTCAAATTTGGCTATCTATAATTAATACTACCCAGGAGATTCAAAATAAATTTTTTATGCTTCATGTATTTGGGTTTAGAGGACAGGAGATTAATTCTACTAGTTCCATAAATCTGACATTTTGTGAGATGTGGGTTAGTAATAAGGAATATGACTGTATACATGGGTAGCTATGTAAAAGTGAGAACTATCAGATACTTATTAATATCCCCAAGGAAAAGTCATTGATCTAAGCCCTTATGAATTCCCATGGGGAAAATACTCTCACTCAGAATTGAGATGGCAAAGGTATGGTTTGAATGGAATTAGAGAAATTAGCTGTACTCTTGATGAACCTATGCAATGGAATGGTGTTGGGATGTCAGCTCTTATGTTGCAATTTGACAATTCCGTTCAAACTAATTTGTAGAAATTGGCAAGTACCTTACATCCTCTTAAAGTATTGAAAGGAAGATTAAGCATTAATGATGGACATATACTTTGTCCTTTAGATTAAATCAAAATCATCACTTTGCAGCATGTGTACCATTACCTTATGTATTACTGAAATGGCCTAAACAATGGCACCCTAATCACTATAGCGTCACTTGGAACAGTGTACCCTTCATACCTACGCTAAGGCTAGTATGTTAATGTTAGTGCCATTAGATGTCACCCCTGAATGTTTATATATTCTTGGAGCAAGGCTAACAGTTTGGATGCTGATGAAGTTGCCGAGGCCATGGCATGCTAACCTGTGATGATTCTAGTAAAGAAACTCTCTGAAAGACTATTAAGAAGAACTCACAGGATGATTGGATTGATTGTTGCTGTGGTTATGGGAATTATTGCATTGACTGCTATTGATTCATCAGCTGGACTCACCCTTCTGATTTTAAGGAAAATCAGACTGCTGAATTTATTAAAGACTGGCCTAAACATGTTGCAGAACTTTGTGCTTGGCAAAATAGAATAGATAATAAGATAGACTGTGAAATAACTGATTTGAGACAAGTTGTAATCTTAATGGGAGATCAGATAGAGACAGTGAGAGAGCAAATTAAATTAAAATGTAATTAGAATGTTATATCTTATTGTATTTCATCTTTAAGTTTACTGAAAGCAAGTATGATTTGAATTTTTAAGTCTAGATGCGTTATGTGAGAGTTGCTTATACCATTTTCTGTAATGTTTGCTTATTTACAATATTGCAAGGGGCTGGGGAGATGGCACCAGAGTTAATAGCATATATTGTTCATTCAGATGACCTGAGTTTGGTTCCTAGCACCCACCTTTGATGGCTCACAACCACCTGTAACTCCAGCTCCAATGCCCCTGGCCTCCGTGATCATCAGCATTCATGTGAAGAGACACACAAACCAAGTAAACATGCACATTCACATAATTAAAAGTAATAACAGTAATAGGTGTTTAAAAATAAAATATTGGGACTGGAGAGATGGCTCAGTAGTTAAGAGCACTGACTGCTCTTCCAGAGGAACCAGGGTCAGTTCCTGGCACCCATATGGCAGCTCACACCTGTCTGTAACTTCAGCTCCAGTGATTCTGACATCCTCACACAGATGTACATGCAGGCAAAACACCAAAGAATATAAAATAAAAGAAATTAAAATTAAATAAATAAAATATTAAAGTAAAATTAATATTTAAACCCTTAAAATAAAGTATTAGTATCAATATTACATAATTTAAAGTAAAAAATTATTTAAAAATTTAAAAACTAAATTAAATTAATCTTAAAAATAATAAATTATTTCAGTCTCTGGGCTAGGGAATGTAGCTTAGTGGTAGAAAGACTGCCTAGAGTACACCAGACACTGTTTTTGATACAATGAAAATACAGATTTTAAATGAGGTGCATATACCAAATTCTCCAAGGCTCAGATAAGCTCTTGCTCACTTATGCTTCTGTAAGTAAGTCCAATTAAATTCACTGGTACACACAGACACAAAAAAAACCTAATGAAAAATGTAAGCAAAATATTTCATATAAAAACAATATTAGGGCCAGGCATGGTGGAAAATGCCTTTAATCCCAGTACTTGGAAGGCAGAAACAATCATATATTTGAGTTCAAGGCAAGACTGGTCTACATATCCAGTACCTGGACAGTTAGGGCTACTTAAAGAGATCATGTCCCAAATAAACAAACAAACAAACAAATAGCAATGAGTGGATAAACAAACAAATAAATAAATATTAGTCAGTGAAAAGTTGAGAAAACACTATCAAGTGTTGATAAGCAATAATGTTGCTAGGAGACATTCACAGGGCCATTGGACAGACAGCACAGCCTGCTACTGGCATTGAATGACATGGTCTTTATGGGCTATGTCAACTCAGCATACCCCTGTGTTCAGGCCTGTGGTCCCTAAGGATGGAGAAGAAATGAAAAGGCAGGAAGAGCCAGAGCCTCCTCCCACTTGTTTGTGTCTCCTAGCATATGATGACACCCACTCCAAAGATGTCCCCAAACTCCAACATCAATGACAGGGAACACTTTCTGCTACTGATTTATAGAACCATTAAGGATGTAGATCCAAGGAAGAACACTTTGATTTTTAAGTACAAATTGACTTTTTTTAAGTACAAAGTCAATTCAATTAGACAGGACACAATGATATACTCCACTATCAAAAGTCTTGGATGGGGGTGATGTTGGCTTAGGCCTTTAATTCCAAAACTCAGGAGATAGAGGCAGGTGTATCCCTGTGAGTTCAAGGCCTGTCTGGTATACAGAGTGAATTCCAGGACATCCAGAGCTGTTTCACAGAGAAACCATGTCTAAAAACCAAAACAAAGCAGCAAAACACAAGGCCCAGAGTCCATGGAACATCAAAGCCTATCAAAAAGCCACAATGTACAATGTTCTGAAGATAATTAGACCTGGGAACCAAAGTACTTAATGTCACATGGCATCACCCTTACAACAGAGAGGTGCATGACTACAGTCCTGGGCTGGCATTGTCCTTGCACATGTAGAGTACATCTTCCTAAAAAGATCAGCTCCACAGAGCTTTCCAGAATACTCACCCCCATATTTTTCCATACTTTTTATAGCACTCAACGTCAAATTTCCATACACCCTGGAAAGAGAAATAGCACGAAATCTATTATTGGCCTGTATGTACCAACCCTTCTGTAGCCAGGGAACCAAAGCCTAAAATCCCATGAAAGTAGGTTTATTGTTTCTGACAGAGAAAAGTTCTTCAGTAACATTGAGTTGCACCAGCCAGATGGCTCAGTGGAATAAGGGAAACTGATATAGCAGGACAAATGATTATCTTCCTGTAGCTTCTGCATTCACCCTCATAGACATGTACCTATACATACCACCAGATACAAGCATGTGTACAGGAATAATCATTATCATCATAAAAATAATAATAAATTGTGTTAAAGAATGTGCAAAGTAAGCATAGAACCTTTAGGAAGAAAAACCTGAGCAGACATTTCAGTGTTAGAACACTTGCCTGACATGAAGAAGACCCTGGATCCCATTCTCAGTACCACAAAAACAAAAGAGAATAGAAAATTTGTCATTAGGCTTGGAGATGTGATTCAGCAATTAAGAGCACTTGCTGATCTTCCTGAGGGTCCAAGTTCCATCCCCAGCACCCATATCCAACACCTCACAACCATCTGTAACTCTGTCTCCAGATAATCCCTTGCCCTCTTCTGGCCTGTGTAGGTACTGCACTCATGTGCACAAACCCACACTTATATGCATGAAATCTTCTTTCTAAAAGAATCAATTGTTAACCTGGACCTCCATTCCTACAGGAAGAGAGTGAAGCAAAATACGCTAGTTCTCAAGAACCCAGACATATCATGAAGGGTGAATGTTGGGAATAGAGCCATGGAAATAACCTCAGGGGTTCAGTGATTGTAGAGAACCCAAGTATATGAAAAGTCTGCCAATGGTGTCTATGTGGGTCTGTGATATGCTGATGATTCAGAAATATTTAGTAAAAAGAAAAAATGTTGCTTGTGAACCCAGGTACAAAGAGGAGAATTTTAATCTAGTGCATTAAGCTTGATGTCCTTGAAGCTGGGAACACCTTCAAGATTTTTCTCAATAAGTACAGCAGTGCCTTTCCAGAATCTGCACTGGGTAAGAAACAAACTTCTTTTTGCTCACAAAGTTTGAGCATCATGTCCTGAATATCAAAATGAAATGGGCTGGAGATCTGGGTGTTTCACCCAAGGCAAACTTGACATTGAATAAACTGACATTAGGGCCAGTCAGATGGCTGCGGATAAAAAGACACTTGTCACCAACCCTGATAACCCGAGTTTCTTCCCTAGGATTCATATGGTGGAAAAAGGAGAAAACTTACCGACACATTATCCTTTGATCTATGTATGCATGCCATGGTACATACATACACTCAACCAAAATTAATAAATATGGAGGAAAGTTGACAATGGGAGTTGTGAAGGTAGGTCAGTGGGAAAAATAACACCCTAAATATCACAGCTTGGATATCCAGTATCATTGCAAATGCTAGGTAGTAGGTTAAAGCCCTCCAGTAGTCCCAACTTGCCAGAGACAGAAACACTGGCTTCCTGGAACAAGCTGGCTAGCAAAACCCCTAAAGTCAGAGAGAGCTTGGTTCAAGTGAGAGACCCTGTATAAAAGTATAAAATGAAGAGCAATCAAGAAGACAACCAATATCAACCTCTGGCCCCTCCAGGCACACACAAATCCATGCATATGTACCTGCACACATATGAGTACTCACACACATGAAAATACATGCATACAAACTAGGAATACACACACACACACACACACACACACACACACACACACATTTAATAGTTTTAAGTTGGCAACAGAGCCCCAAAGGAACCAATAGACATTCTCTAATATCATGAGAACACACAGTATAAGGGCCTGAGGTCTCAGAATTTCCTCCCAAGGACCACTTAATATAACTAAACCATTATTGGCCAGTTAAGGAAGCCATATGGGGGAGTTCAATCAACACTCACCTTGTAGTAATTCAGCAGAGTTCCTAAAAATGGCAGAGGTTTGGGCCCAGGAATTCCCTGTTTCTTAAAGACATCATGTTTATGGGTCCCATATCTGTAAAGTCAAACAGAAAGCCTTGTGACCACACACACATAAGAGAGGAGATAAACATGACCAAAACACCAAAATGAAGCAACCAATGACTTGGCTGTTCCTCCAGTTCCCAGGAACTTGGGGAAAGGCTGAGGGGTTCAGCGTGCATGGCAGCCCACTGATCATATCTGTTTCTACTGAGTTCTGGTGGATCTGCGGGTAATCTGAAAGTCAATCAGGTCATAGCAAGAGTAAATCTTATCAGGAAACCTCCTGACCTCAGAAAGAGGGAGTTGAAAGTACATGTGGGTGTGCCCAGCAGATTTACACACTGTCAATATGAACTTTAATAGTTAGTATAACTGGGGAGCCTGCCAGCACCCAATTGGACTAAGAGGTGAGTCTTTATCCTCATACCCAAACACCCCAGCCCCTAGGCTCTGGGCCCAGGGGTACAGCAATTTTCCTCTACACTACCACCCATTGTAGTACCAGTTTCAGGCCAGTCACAGGCAGACCTCCTGCAGACAGATCAGACTACCACCATACCCCATCAGACCCTGTAACCCAAGCCCCACCTCTCACAAATCCCACCCACCCTCTGAGACTGCAACTGTTCCCTGAGGCAGAGGCTGCCAGCACTCAACTGGACTAAGAGGTGAGTCTTTATCCTCATACCTGAACACTCCAGCCCCTGGGCTTTGGGCCCAGGAGCACAACCCTGCACCCCTACACCACTACCCATTGCAGTCCCAGTTTCAGGCCAGTCAGCTGGCAGACCTACTTCAGACATGTCAGACTACCACCATCCCCCACCAGACCCTGTAAACCACAAGCCCCACCCCTCCCAACCCACCCATGTGCCTAGATTGCAGCTACTCCCTGAGACAGAGTCCACAAGCACCAATTGGACTAAGAGCTGCTCCCTGAGACAAAGAGTCCATCAGCACCAACTAGACAAAGAGCTCCCACTGGACCAAGAGTATTGATCAGACCAAGAGAGCCTCACTCAGACACAGACCCTGCTTACAAGTGGAGAAAGAGATGGGTAGACACCAGTGAAAAAAATACAGTCAACAACAAAAAAACTAATATGGTTCCATCAGAACCTACATCAGCAAGACCTGAACATTCCAACACAGAAGAAACAGAAGAAATTGAGCGTAAAATGACCTTAATAAGATGATAGAGATCTTTAAAGAGGAAATGAAAAAATTCCCTTAAAGAATTTGAGGAAAAGTCAAACAAAAAAGGGGAAGAAATTAGTAATAATAAAGCCAAGAAAAAGCAATTAAACAAGTGAGGGAAACAGTTCAAGATTTGAAAACTGAAATTGAGACAATAAAGAAGACACAACTGAGGGAATGCTGGAAGTGGAAAATCTGAGTAAACAAACAGGAACTACAGGCACAAGCATAATTGCAAGAGATGGAACAGCAGATCTCTGCCATTGAAGATATGATAGAGGAAATAGATTCATTAGTCAAAGAAAACACTAAAGCCAGCAAAATCATGACTCAAAATGTCCAGGAAATTTGGTACACCATGAAAAAACCAAACTTAAGAATAATAGCAATAGAAGAAGGAGAAGAATACCAACTCAAAGGTACAGGAAATATATTCAACAAAATCATAGAAGGAAACTTTCCCAACCTAAAGAAGAAAATCCCCATAAAGATACAAGAAAGTTACAGAACACCAAACAGACAGGATCAAAAAAAAATCCCTTCACCACATAATAATCAAACCACTAAACATACAGAATAAAGAAAAAATATTAAGAGGTGCAAAGGAAAAAGACCAAGTAACATATAAAGGCAGACCCATCAGAATAACACCTGACTTCTCAATGGAGACTCTAAAAGCCAGAACATCCTGGACAGACATTATGCAGACACTAATAGACCATAGATGCCAACCCAGATTATTATACCCAACAAAACTCTCAATCAACATGGATAGAGTAAACAAAATATTCCATGATAAATCCAGATTTAAACAATATCTCTCCAGCCATACAGAAAGCACTTGAAGAAAAAATCCAACCTAAGAAAGTTAGATATACCCATGAAAACACAGGCAATAGATAGTCCCAAACCAACAAATACCAAAGAAGGAAAACATACAACACTACCACCAAAAAATAACAGGAATTAACAATAACTGGTCATTAATATCAATGGTCTCAATTCACCTATAAAAAGACACAGGCTAACAGAATGGATATGAAAACAAGATCTATCCATTTGCTGCATACAAGAAACATACCTCAACTTCAAAGACAGACACTACCTCAAAATAAAAGGCTGAGGAAAGACTTTCCAATCAAATGGATTTAAGAAGCAAGCTGGTGTAGCTATCCTAATATCTGATGAAATAGACTTAAAACTAAAATCAATCAAAAGAGATCAGGAAAGACATTACATATTTATCACAGAGAAAATCAGACAAGATGAAATCTCAATTCTGACAATTTATGCCCCAAATACAAAGGCACCTACATTCGTAAAAGAAACATTACTAAAGCTTAAATCGCACATCAAACACGATACACTAGTAGTGGAGACTTCAACACCCTACTCTCATCAATGGACAGGTTTACCAGACACAAACTTAACAGAGAAATAAGAGAACTAACAGACGTTATGACTCAATTGAACGAAATAGATATCTACAGAACATTCCACCCTAACACAAAACAATATACCTTCTTTTCAGCACCCCAAGGAACCGTATCCAAAATCAACCACATGCTTTGTCATGAAGCAAATCTCAACAGATACAAAAAATTTAAAATAACCTCCTGTAATTTATTGGATCACTATGGCTTAAAGTTAGATTTCAACAACAACAAAAATTACAGAAAGCCTACAAACTTATGGAAACTGAATAATGCCCAATTGTATCACCAATGGGTCAAGAAAGAAATTAAATATTTCCTAGAATTCAAAGAAAATGAAAGTACAACATACCCAAACTTATGGGACACTATGAAAGCAGTGCTAAGAAGAAAGCAATGCCCTAAATTCCCATATAAAGAAGTTGGAGATATCTCACAGTAGTGACTCAACAGCACAACTGAAAGCTCTAGAACAAGAAGAAGCAAACTCACCCAGGAGAAACAGATGCCAGGAAATAATCAAATTAAGGGCTGAAATCAATAAAATAGAAACAAAGAGAACAACACAAAGAATCAATAAAACAAAGAGTTAGTTCTTTGAGAAAATCAACAAGATAGACAACCCCTTATTCAAATCAACCAAAAAGCAGAGAAAGAGCATCCAAATTAACAAAATCAGAAATGAAAAGGGAGACATAACAACAGATAATGAGGAAATCCAGAAAATCATCAGGTCATACTTCAAAAACCTGTACTCCACAAAATTGGAAAATCTGAAAGAAATAGACGATTTTCTGAATAGGTACCCCATACCAAAGTTAAATCAAGACCAGATAAACTACTTAAATAGACCAATAACCCCTAAAGAAATAGAAACAGTCATTAAAAGTCTCCCAAGCAAAAAAAGCCCAGAACCAGATGGTTTCAGTGCAGAATTCCACCAGACTTTCAAAGAAGAACTAATACCAATACTCTTCAAATTGTTCCACACAATAGAAACAGAAGGAACATTACAAAATTATTTTTATGAGGCTACAGTGACCCAGATACCCAAACCACCCAAAGATGCAAGACCCTGACATTAATCTACACACTTATGAACATATGATTTTCAACAAAGAAGCCAAAACTATACAATGGAAAAAAGAAAGTATCTTCAACAAATGGTGCTGGCATAACTAAATATCAACATGCAGAAGATTGCAAATAGATCCATATCTGTCACCATGCACAAAACTCAAGTCCAAAACTCAAGACCTCATCATAAAACCAGTTACACTGAACTTGATAGAAGAGAGAGTAGGAAGTAGTCTTGAATGCATTGGCACAGGAGACCATATCCTAAATATAACAGCAGTAGCACAGAGCAACAATTAATAAATAGGATCTCCTGAAACTGAGAAGCTTTTGTAGAGCAAAGGACACGGTCAATAAGACAACCTTACAGAAAGGGAAAAGATCTTCACCAACCCCACTTCTGACAGAGGGCTGATCTCCAAAAATATATAAAGAACTCAAAAAGCTAGACTTCAAAATACTGAACAATCCAACTTTTGACCTTGCAGACAGAATATAGGTCTGAGTATTACCCCAATCCCGAGGACACAGTGGGAGGGAATCTTTGGTGGTTACTCACCTGTATAAGAGCACCAAACTGATTGCCAGGAGGACCCAGGTTTCCAGGGAGAGAACTGAAGTCAGGTCCATCATGGCTTGTCTGTCAGCAGTGTAACCCCCTGTGTTCTCCCTCCAACTGTGTGTGCTACCCTCTGCAGGGCTTCCCTTCTGCCCAACAGTACTGAAGTGTGCGCAGCCTGTGGTGTTTATACCCTGGGAAGATGGTGGGGCCAGGGCTCCAGCCACCTGGACTTTGGTATCCTCTTCATTTTGGCAGATCATAAAGTTTGTGCACAGCCTGTTTTGACCTCATGTGTGTTAATATTCTGTGCAGATTCAATAAATAATGTTGTCATTTCAGGAAAATGACAGGTTCTTCCTTTTCATCAAAAGTTCAAGCAAATTCATTGACATAAAATGCTCTCTCACAAAGGGGGTCTTCATTCATAAATAAATAAACTGAAGCAAACATTGTCCAATATGCATACAGATCTTTACAAAATGCCTTTGTCCCTCTCTGGAAGACATTTTGTCATTTTTGACAACTTAACCCAGCAAAACAATGTGGTGATATTTTATTTGTGCTGAAATGTGATTTTGTTTGTATGTTAATAAAAAAATTGCCTGCGGGTCAGAGATAGTAGCAAGTCATTTAGCAGAAGTCTGGCAGTGGTAGCACATGCCCTTAATCAAATCACATGGCAGGCAGAGTCTGTGTGTTCAAGGACATAGCCAGCTTGGAGACACACACCTTTAACCCAAGTACCAACCATAGAGACTTGGAGGTTTATATAGTCAGGCAGTTGAGACAGAGAGAACAGCAAAGTCAGGAGAAACCATAAAGAAAAAATTTTGGCAAACTTCTATAAATGAACAAAGACCAAAATTAACAATAAGAATAAATAATGTTTTGTTGTCTGGTCTAGTCAACACAGGTGCTAACATGACCATAATTGCATCAGAATTTTGGCATCCAACTTGGTCTCTTCAAGAGGTAAAATTTGCTGTGGATATCGTTCCGCATAAATAAAACACTGATTGTCCAGTGGTCAGGAAGGAAGTATAGGCAGGACAAGGAGAGAGGAGAGTTCTAGGAAGTGGAAGGCTGAGGAGAAAGACACTGCCAGCCACCACCATGACAAGCAGCATGTGAAGATGCCAGTAAGCCATGAGCCATGTGCCAAGGTATAGATTTATAGAAATGGATTAATTTAAGATATAAGAACAGTTAGCAAGAAGCCTGCCACGGCCATACAGTTTGTAAGCAATATAAGTCTCTGTGTTTACTTGGTTGGGTCTGAGCGACTGTGGGACTGGTGGGTGACAGAGATTTGTCCTGACTGTGGGCCAGGCAGGAAAGCTCTAGCTACAAAATGTTCAGCTTTTAGGGATTAGAACATTATCTCAAGTGAAACAGAGTGTAAGATGGCTTGAATGTATAGGTCCAGAAGGACACAGAGGAAAATTAAAACCATATGCCGCTAACATAGCTATGAAATTATGGGGTCAAGACCTGTTATAACAATGGAATACTCAGATTTTAGTCAGATCCCTCCAACCTCAGAAACAAATCATAAACTAGCACATGTTTCTGAGAGAAATATTAGTAGATATTTTTCTAATGAGTGGTCACCAGCCATCCAGATTGTACAAGAACAGAGCACAACAACTGATGATCTTCCAAAGACACCAATAGCTCTACCTTTAAAATGGTTAGCAGACAAGTTTGTATGGGTTCAGCAATGGCCTTTAACAACAGAGAAACTCCAGGCTTTAGAAAAGCTGGTAGAAGAACAGTTAAATGCTCAGCATATCAAAGAATCAACCAGCCCTTGGAATTCTCCTGTATTTGTTATTAAAAAGAAATCTGGTAAATGAAGAATGGTAACAGATCTTAGAGCAATTAACAAAGTAATTCAGTCGATGGATGCTCTACAGTCCAGAATTCCTTTACCTATTCTGTTACCAAAGGATGGCCTCTTATAGTTATTGATTTAAAAGACTATTTCTTTTCAATACCCTTACAAGAAAAAGACAGAGAAAGATTTGCCTTCACAGTGTCTACTTATAATAATTCTCAGCCAGTTAAGAGATATCAGTGGAGGGTCCTCCCACAGGTAATGTTGAATAGCCCAACTCTGTGCCAATATTTTGTACAACAGCCATTGCAGGTGATACATAAAAAATTTCCTAAATTTATAATTTATCATTATATGGATGATATTTTACCAGCTGACTCAAATGCAGATACTTTAGAAAGAATATTTAAAGAAGTAAAGAAAATTTTGCCTTGCTGGGGATTATAAATTGCTCCTAAAAAAGATACAAAGAGTAGATTCTATTAATTATTTAGGATATAAAATAGGTCTACAAAAAATTAGACCCCAAAAGGTGCAAATTAGGAGAGATCAATTATGGACTCTTAATGACTTTCAAAGATTATTTGGAGACATTTCTCATCTACGAACTGTTGTTGGGGTAAAAAGTGATGAACTGAATAATTTGTTCAAAACCTTAGAAGGGGACAAGGACTTAAATAGTCCAAGAGAATTATCACCTGAAGCTGAAAAAGAATTGGCCTTGGTAGAAAAGAAAGTACATGAAGGGCACGTGGATCGTATTGATCCAAAGCTGGATTACATTTTGTTTATTTTTCCTTCTAAGCATTCTCCTATAGGAATATTAATGTAGAAGGAAGATATTATATTGGAATGAATATTTTTACCAAATAAATTGAGAAAAAATTTAAGAACTTATGTGGAAAAAAATCTCTGACTTGATTTTGAAAGGAAAATTGAGACTTCGTCAATTAGCAGGGAAGAAGTGAGGCTGACAATGACAATGGGGATGAAGTAAGAGAGAGAGAGTGTGAGGTAAATTAGTCAGAGTGCATCAGATACACATGTAACATTGTTAGACAACAAAATGCATCAATTAAAAATAAGTACAGCATGGTGCTCTGGGTTGGGGATGTAGCTCAGTTGAGAGAGTACTTGCCTAGTATATACAAAGCCTGGGCCTGGATCATGAACATCTCATAACAGGGCCTGGTGGTTGTTCTAATCCTTGTACTTCAGAGGTAGAGACTGGAAGACCAGAAGTTCAAGACAACGTTGTCTACATGGCAAGTTTAAGTTAGCTAGTCTGGGCTACAGTGTGAAACCCTGTATTAAAAAAGGACATGTCACTTCAACAAGGAAGTCAGTAGATGAGACACTCCAGGTTTTGGATATATTCCTTTAACACACAATATGGCATCTCCATGTTTTCTTTGTATATAATTTCATTCTATGGAAGTAAAGAGCACACAAGCTGCTGGTAAATATAACTCAGTGTTAGAGCATTTGAGCTGCATGCATGATGTCTAGATCCAGTTCCTTAGAGCAAAGGGGAAAGACTCCAAACAACAAACTTCAGGCTACATTGGTAATACTTTGGATGGGTGAAATGGCTTGACTGGTATAGGTGTTTGTTGCCAAAATGTGATGATGGTAAGTTTGAACCCTGGGACCCACATAGTAGAAGGAGAGAATCAATTCCTGCAGTACGTCTTCTGACATCCACATGGGTGCCATAGCACAATCACACACACATATACACACACACACACAAAGTAATTTAATAAAAAAATTTAAATAAACCTAAGACCATGTATTCTGTTATTTCCCCTGTAGAGAAAGGGCATGCACATGGGTTAGAACATATACACATCTTACACACTGACCAAGTGATGACTGTTAGCATGGATTCCAAGCACTCTGGCCATGTCCTGTGATGTGCAGGGCAGTTAGATGTCCATTGAGCCTAAGGTCTCATACTTCCTGTTTTTTGCCACCTTCTAGCTTCCACAGGCATCAGTCATGTATGTGGAGCACAGATAAATATGCAGGCAAGACACTTATACACATATTTTTTTAAAATAACTAATCCCCATGTTACAGAAGTAGAATTTTTTTTAGGACAAAAGCCAAAATATTTCACAGTGTCACCTTAAACCAGAGACTTCATAAGTAGGACACCATGACCAGCACATTCTCTTACTTGCTCCAAATCAAATCCACAAAAAAGACGTTACCAAAGGGAATGTATGTACCTTTTATGCAAGAATCAGCATGGGCAGACACACACACAAAATTCTAAGCTAAATAGTAACAAACCAAATCCAGTAACAGTGGTCCAATGATGACATTCTGTGACAAGCTGGATTCAACCAAAATGAAAGAAGGCCTAGCACAGAAAAAGATGAGGATTATCAGCTGTCATTGAAAAACATTAAAAGAAAATATTACAGGATGGCAAGTTTGCTCAGGGGGTAAAGTCACCTGACTGCAAGCTTGACAACCTGAGTTCAATTCCTAGAACCCATGGGATGGAATGGGAGAATGGAATCCCTCATGCTGTCTCCTGATCTCCACAGCCTACACACATACATACATAACACATAAATAAGTAAATATGAAGTAAATACTTTTGTAAAGAACACAGGAAACTACAGAGATGGCTCAGCACATAGAACACTTGCTGGTGATAAAGAGGACCTGAATTGGGTTCTTAGCACCTACATCATGTGGCTAACAGCTACTTAACACAGTTCCAGGAGAATCAAAAAGGCCTCTGCAGGCAGTGCTCACAGACACACACACACACACACACACACACAACACTCACACACACAGACTCATACACACACATGCACAGACACACACTACACCCACACTCCTCACACAATCACACACACACACACATTCATACACACTCACAGAAACCAAGCACTTATACACACACTCACTCACACACAACTCATTCCCACTCATGCACACACACAAAGCACTCACACATACTCACACACATATTCAAACACAGATGAATGTGGTGTGAATTCTAATTGGTCTTAACAATAAAACCTGGGGACAGATGTCAGAGTAAATGCTGAAAGATCAGAGAGACAAAGGTTCAAGACACAGCAACCTCTTAGCTCACTAACTCCTCAGCCTGAAAGGAGGAGTGAGCGCTGTCTCCACCCACCTTACAGTCCTTTCTCCACATAACCATATCATTTTCTGTTTCCTCCTCTCTAGGGCTGGGATTAAACGTTTGAGCCTACAGGCCTAGAATATCTGACAGCCTTATCTGTGAAGCAGATTTTCTGAAGAGCTGACTGCCCTACCTTTTCTTGGCAAAGTTCGACAATCCTTTTGTTTGTGTCTTGCTTGTTCCGTTTGGACAGAATACTGTCAGCAGTAGAGGCAAGGGCATTTTTTTTTTGCCCAGTGACTAACTTTGGTCACAAATAAAGTAAACTCCATATGGAGTTTCTTTGATGCCCACCATCTTCTATTAAGTATACTGTTGCTGCCAGGAGCAGACATGCCTCATTGTCAAAAAGAAAAATAGAGGAACCTATGTTATTAAAACATCTTAAATGCCATCTATAGATCTCTCAAGTGTTTGAAGACTATTTGTCTATCTAAAATATATCTGTTTCACCTTGAAAACATATCTAACATGACTACAAAGTTCCATTGTAATAGTTGACTAACTACTAAACTGAATTTCCTCATTATCCTAAATAGTGTGTAATAAAAACTTTCAAGGACTAAAAATTTACACTACATTGTTAAATGAGTTGTATAAGTACAATAACTTGAACAAGAGTACAAATGTGACCCCCAGCTCTCATTAGACATAGAGATGAGTGACTCTGTTCATACCCAGTGAACCCTGCCCCTAGGACCCAGTCCTGGGCCCCAGCCATTCCCCCGGGAAACATCCACCCAACTTGGCCGCAGTTGCTGACCAGTAGGCAGAACTCCTGCAGAAAGGCCCCCCTTCACCAACACCTTCCCAGTGGACCCTGCAATCTACACACCCTGTCCCCATACCCATCTGCCCAAGACACCAGCCACTTCCTGAGGCTTGGAAACCAACCCCCAGCTCTATTCAGACTCATTGGACACAGAGCTGTCATTGGACTAAGTGTAACCTCAGGAGACAGGGATTCTGAGAGCCCTCATTAGACCAAGAGTGGCTTTCTGAGAAGTAGAATCTGACAACTCTCATTGGACCAAGAGAGGCTTCCTGAAACACAGAATCTGTCAGCTCTGACTGGACCAAGAGCCCTGATAAGACCAAGAGTGTATCAGTGAGTCACAGAAACAGCTAGCTTGGGTTGACCCAAGAGAAGCTCCCTGAGACACAGAATCTGCCTGCTCCAATGAGACCAAGAGCTAAGTTAGGACCCAGATGGGCCCCCTTAGACACAGATACAACAACCAGAGAGGGGATCAACAGGAACTCACTCAGACACAGGTACCTTTTATACCCATTAGAGAAGGAGATGGGCAGATGTCAAGTAGAAGTACATACAACAACATAAAGAGCAATACATCATCACCAGAACCTAGCCCTCCTCTAACAGCAAGACCTGAACATCACAAAGTAGAAGAAGCAGAAGAAAGTGACCTTAAGAATACAATTATGGGGGCTGGAGAGATGGATCAGAGGTTAAGAGCACTGACTGCTGCTCTTCCAGAGGTCCTGAGTTCAATTCCCAGCAACCACATGGTGGCTCACAACCATCTGAAATGAGATTTGGCCTGCAGTCACACATGCTGTATACATAATAAATAAATAAATCTTTAAAAAGAATAGAATTATGAAGATGCTAGAGGCCTTTCAAGAATAAATAAAATTGAGGAAAATATAAGCAAAAAGTGGAAGAAATCAATAAAGAAATTGAGAAAAAGACATGCAAAAAATTGGAACAAATCTATAAAGAAATAGAGGAAAAGATAAAAAATGGGAAGAAATCAATAAATCCCTTAAAGAAAACCATGAAAAAATCAATTAAATGTCGGGGAAACAATTCAAGACCTGAAAAGGAAATAGAAACAATGAAGAAGACACAAACAGAGGGAATGCTGGCAATAAAAATCTGAGTAAACAAACAGGAAACACAGATGCAAGCATAACTAACAGAATACAAGAGATGGAAGAGAAAATCTCTGGTGTAGAGGATATAACAGAGAAAACAGATTCACCAGTCAAAGAAAATACAGAAGCCAAAAAAGTAATAACACAAAGTCCAAGAAATCTGGGACACCATAAAAAGACCAAACCTAAGAATAATAGGGATAGAAGAAGGAGAAGAATACCAACTCAAAGGCACAAAAATGTATTCAACAAGATCATAGAAGAAAACTTTCTCAACTTAAAGAAGGAAATACCTATGGAGATAAAAGAAGCCTATAGAACACCAAACAGACTAGACCCCCAAAAAGGCCCCTCGTCACATAATAATTACAAAACTAAACCTACAGAATAAAGAAAGAATATTAAGAGCAGTTAAGGAAAAAAGGCCAAGTGACTAATAAAGACAAACCCATCAGAATAACACCCTATTTCTCAATGGAGACTTTGAAAGCCAGAAGGACCTAGACACATGTAATACAGACACTAAGAGACCATGTATGCCAGAATAGACTAATATACCTAGGAAAACTTTCATTCACCATAGATGGAGTGAACAAAACATTCCAAGACAAGACCAGACTTAAACAATACCTATCCACAAATCCAGCCCTACAGAAAGCACTAGAAGGAAAATTCCAACCTAAAGAATTCAGATACACCCAAGAAAACACAGGCAATAGATGACCCCACAGCAGTAAATTCCAAAGAAGAGAAGTACACACACACACTACCACCAAAAAATAACAGGAACTAACAATCACTGGTCATTAATATCACTTAATATCAATGAACTTAACTCAGTTATAAAAAGACACAGGCTAACAGAATGGATACAAAAGCGGAACCCTACTTTCTGCTGCATACAAGAAATACAACTCAATTTCAAAGATAGATACTACCTCAGATTAAAAGGCTGGGAAAAGTCTTTCCAATCAAATGGTCTTAAGAAGCAAGCTGGTGTAGCCATCCTAATATGCAGCAAAATAGACTTCAAACTAAAATCAGTCAAAAGACATCAAGAAGGACATTACATACTCATCACAGGAAAGATCCACCAAGATAAAGTTTCAACTCTGAACATTTATGCTCCAAACACAAGGGCACCCACATATGTAAAAGAAACATTACAAAAGCATAGATCACGTATAAAACCCCACACAATAATAGTGGGAAACTTCAACATCCCACTCTCACCACTGGACAGATCTCCAAAATCGAAAATTAACAGAGAAATAAGGGACTTAACTGATGTTATGACTCAAATGGACTTAATCAATATCTACAGAACATTACACCCTAACACAAAAGAATATATCTTCTTATCACCACCCTATGGAACCTTCTCTAAAATCAACCATATACTCAGCCACGAAGCAAATCTCAACAGATACAAACAATTGGAATAACCTCCTGTGTTCTATCAGACCACCATGGTTTAAAATTAGATTTCAACAACAACAAAAATTACAGAAAGGCTACAATCTCATGGAAACTGAATAAGGCTCAACTGAATCACCAATGGGTCAAGAAAGAAATAAAGAAAAAAATTAAACACTTCCTAGAGATCAATGAAAATGAATATACCACATAGCCAAACTTATAGGACACTATGAAAGCAGTGCTAAGAGGAAAATGCAATGCACTAAATGCCCACATAAAGAAGTTGGAGAAATCTCACACTAGTGGCTTAAGAGCACACCTGAAAGCCCTAGAACAAGAAGAAGCAAAGTCATCCAGGAGGAATAGATGCCAGGAAATAATCAAATTGAGAGCTGAAATCAGCATTTTAGAAACAAAATGAAAAATACAAAGAATCAATGAAACAAAGAGTTGGTTCTTTGAGAAAATCAACAAGATAGACAAGCCCTTATCCAAACTAACCAAAAGGCAGAGAGAGATAGCATCCAAATTAACAATATCAGAAATGAAAAGGGAGACATAACAACTAACAATGAGGAAATCCAGAGAATCATCAGGTCGTACTTCAAAACCCTGTACTCCTCAAAATTGGAAAATCAAAAAGAAATGACTATTTTCTGGATAGGTACCACATACCTAAGTTAAATCAAGACCAGATAAACTATTTAAATGTACCAATGTCCCCTAAGAAAATAGAAACAATCATTAAAAGTCTCCTAACCAAAAAAAAGCACAGGACCAGATTGTTTCAATGCAGAATTTCTACCAGATCTTCAAAGAGATAATACCAATACCAATACTCTTTAATTTGTTCCACACAATAGAAATAGAAGGAATATTACCAAACTCCTTCTATGATGCTACAATTACCCTGATTCCCAATTCAAACAAAGATGCAACAAAGAAAGAGAACTACAGACCAATCTCCATCATGCACATTGATGCAAAAATACTCAATAAAATATTGGCAAACAGACTCCAAGAACACACCAAAACAATTATCTACCATGATAAAGTAGGTTTCATCCCAGAGATGCAAGGGTGGTTCAACATATGAAAGTCTGTCAATGTAAAACACTACATAAAAAAACTGAACGAAAAAATTCATGATCATTTCTAGATGCTGAAAAGGCCTTTGACAAAATGAAACATTCCTTCATGATAAAGGTCTTGGAGAGATCAGGAATACAGAGAATGTAATAAAGACAACTTACAGCAAGCCAAGAGCCAACATCAAATGAAATGGAGAGAAACTCAAAGTGATTCCACTAAAATTAGAAACAGGACAAGGCTTTCTGATCTCCCCATACTTATTCAATCTAGTACTAGAAGTTCTAGCCAGAGCAATAAGACAACAAAAGGAGATCAAAGGGATACAAACTGGAAAGGAAGAAGTCAAACATTCACTATTTGTACCTGACATGATAGTATACATAAGTGACCCCAAAATACAACCAAAGAACTCATACAGCTTATTAACACCTTCAGTAACGTAGCAGGATACAAGATTAACTCAAAAAAAAATCAGTACCTCTCGTATATACAAATGACAAACAGGCTGAGAAAGAAATCAAAGAAACATCGCCCTTTATAATAGCCAAAATAATATAAAATACCTTGAGGTAACTCTAACTAAGCAAGTGAAGGACCTGTATGACCAGAACTTTAAGTCCCTCAAGAAATAAATTGAAGAATATGTCAGAAAAAAGGAAATATCTCCCATGCTCATGGATAGGTAGGATTAGCATAGTAAAAATGGCAATCTTACCAAAAGCAATCTACAGATTCAATACAATCACCATCAAAATCCCAACACAAGTCTTCACAGACCTGGAAAGAACAATACTCAACTTCATGTGGAAAAACAAAAAACCCAGTATAGCCAAAAAATCCTGTACAATCATACAACCTCTGAAGGCATCACCTTTCCTGACTTCAAGCTCTACTATAGAGCTACAGTAATAAAAACTGCATGGTACTGGCATAAAAACCAACATGTGGACTAATGGAACCTAACTGAAGACCCTGACATTAATCCGCACACCTATGAACATATAATTTTCGACAAAGAAGCCAAAACTGTACAATGGAATAAAGGAAGCATCTTCAACAAATGGTGCTGGCATAACTATATGTCAACATGTAGAAGACTGCAAATAGATCCATATCTGTCACCATGCACAAAACTTAAGTCCAAGTTATTGGTGAAATCATTAAGGCCACTCCACGTAGTTAAAAGGAAGATTTATTTAGTGGATGACTTACAAATGAAGGAATAGGTAGATTGCAGAGGTCTGGGGAAGGTGTATCGCAATCCAGTGGTGTTCTCTGGAGCTCTGCTCAGTCAGCCTCTACCATCTAGGGTCCAGGAACCAAGAGAAAGCTCACCCATCCAGGTCTTGGGTCTCCAGATGCCTCCCTTGGCCCAGCCTCATAGGCATGACAGTTGCCAGAGTCTCAATGGGGGTTGGAACTTCCAGATCCAAGCTGGAATGGCTACACACTACATCTCCCCCTTTTTGTCTAAATAAGAAAGTTCTAAACTAATACAAGACTATATACAAAGGAATGGTTATCAAATATTGTCCAGGAATAATGAGGGATAATGACCTAGATAAGATGGAACTACAACCAATACAAACAATATCAAGCAAGAAACACATACTAAAATCCACAGAAGTATAGAGCATAGGTAAATGGCATCTTATAAAGATCATTCCAAAAAGTGTCCTATCCTAAAGAACCTGAATCTAATACTTAATATGTTTTATCTAAGATATTATATATACTAAGTTGTAACTATAACTGCTAGTCTTCAATCCCATCAAAGACCTGAGATTGAGCATAATGGTACCTGAGAAATGGAAGATGGATTCAAGCAACTTTAAGGAGTCTTACAAGAGTAGACAGAGACAGCTGGCAGCCTAGACAGTCACCTAATGTTTCTCAGCATTGTTGGTGTATTCAAATTGGCTACAGGCCTAGAGTATCTGACAGACCATTTTCAGAAGCAGGAATTCTGAAAGACCATCTAACCCTGTCTTGGCAGAGTACAGTGGTCACTTTCCTTGTGTTCCGCTTGTCCAGGAAGGACATCATTGCATTCGTACTGTCAGCCGTCAAGGCAAGGGCAGTTCTTTGCCCAGTAGGCCATTTTGTGCCAAGAAGACAAACTTCCAAATGGAAATGTCTTAGAAGCCCAACATTCTCTCAGGATCAAATTGGCATAGCCAGGAGCAATTGTGTTTCATGTCAACAGAATTCTAAGTTATTTAAATGCCATATTCTCTAGGTCTATGAAGTGTTTGAAGATTACCTGTCCATCTGACCTATGTATCTGTAAATCTGGATAACCTAACTAATGTAACTATAGAGATGACAGGCATAGGTGACTATAAATCTATAAGTCTTATCTACTGAAATAACCTAAGGACTAAGGCTTCATGTAAACAAGGTAAACAGTCTATAAACAAATATATGGTGAAGAATGATGACTTCAAAATTGTGACAATACACAAGATATTTATAACAGAGGTAAGAATATATAGTGCGATATGCAATATGACAATAATCTTAACTATATATCAATATACCGAATATCCTAAACAGAAGTAGAACATACATAAAGTATGACAGATTATAAATTTACATTTGTATCAATATAAAAATACTTCAAATAAGAGTAGAAATATATGTACATTATAACAAATATAGTTCTGTATTTGTATCAATATACAAATTATCTTAAACAGGAATATAAAAATAGTTTACATTTGTATCAACATATAAGAATCCATAACAGTACAAGTTACAGTGAAAATTATCTAAGGTTGCTATTTTACTAAATTTGTTTACTAGTATATACAATGATCTACCATAATATCTTATACCTATTCATTCCATTTCTTCTTTTTCCTTTTTTTTAAGGAGAATACTGAGTTTAATATTTTCTTCCACCCCCAACCCTATAACCATCATCCATAACCCTGAGAAATATGAAACCTAAGGGAGAAGGGGCATCGTTTTTCTTAGAATTGTTTCCTGCTGTTTAGGGGGTGATGTTATCTCTGTTGGGTAGTGTGAGAAAGCTCAGATAGTTAAATCTCAGTTAAACAACTGTAGGTTCTGCAGCAAGTCTTGGAGTAATGGGTATGATTGTCTGAAATTCTGGCAAGAAGTGTAGTATGATGATGATTACCATGGCATCATTCTGGATTGGGTAGAGTTGTTGTTGGGGCCCCATCTTCCTTCTGGAGACTTCTGAGATTGCTATTGGAAAAACTTATTTGTTATCAAAAATGGAAGGTTTGGATTTAAAGAGGACATAGCATGTAAGAAAGGATTCTGAGAAATCAAGAGTAAGCATGGAGAGAATTAGAATTTAGAATTCTTTTTATTGGTTTCCTTCTGTCCCACACCAGAGCGCTCTTTTGATATGGGACTGAAGAATCTCTCAAACTTTTCTTTTAGCAATATGTTTGGGTTTAGAGAAGGAGTGAGCCAATTCCATATCTAAAGCCAGCTTGGCATATAATTGAATTGGAACCACAACTTTACTAGATTGAAAGAGATGTAGATGTTAGGCAGTGAGATTTTTCTGTGTGTAGACTGGTACCAATAGATTTTTTTTTCTGCTGTAAACATCCAGATATCCAAGGCCTTATGATTTCTGGAAGATGGGTATTTCCATTATCCTGCAAAGACAAAAACAGAACCCTACCCCAACCTTTGATTGTTAAATTTTTCTTACAACTTGTAGAGATGTCACATTGGTGGATGATCTTTTACTTCTCTTTATCAATGGGTTTTTCCTGTTCGAATCAAATTTTTATTAATTTTGTTAGTATCCATAGCAAGCTCAGTCAGTAGAGCATGAGACTCTTAATCTCAGGGTCATGGGTTTGAGCCCTACGTTGGGTGCCAGATACTGGTGAAATTATTAAAGCCACTCCACGTAGTTAAAAGGAAGATTTATTTAGTGAGTGACTTACAAATAAAGGAATAGGTAGATTGTGGGGGTCTGGGGTAGGTGTATCGCAGTCCAGCGGTGTTCTCTGGAGCTCTGCTCAGTCAACCTCGACCATCTAGGGTCCAGGAACAAAGAGAAAGCTCGCCCATCCAGGTCTCTGGTCTCCAGAGGCCTCCCTTGGCCCCGCCTCATAGGTGTGTCAGTTGCCAGAGTCTCAATGGGAGTTGGAATTTCCAGATCCAAGCTGGAATGGGTACCCACTACACCAAGTGATTCAAATACATAAATCCAGTTGCTATGAACCTGATAGAAGAGAAAGTAGGAAGTAGTCTTGGATGCATTGACACCAGAAATCACTTAATAAATATAATACCAGTAGCACAAACGCTGAGAGCAATAATTAATAAATGGGACCTCTTGAAACTCAGAAGCTTTTGTAGGGCAAAGGACATAGTCAATAAGACAAAATGACAACCTACAGAATGGGAAAGAATCTTCACCAACCCCACATCTGACAGAGGGCTGATATCCAGAGTATTTAAAGAACTCAAGAAATGAGACATCAAAATAACCAACAGTCCAATTTAAAAAAAATGGGCTATAGAGCTAAATAGAGAATTCTCAACAGAAGAAGCTCAAATGGCTGAAAAACATTTAAGGAATTGCTCAACATCCTTAGTTATCAGGGAAATGCTAATCAAAACAACTCTGAGATACCATCTTACACCTGTCAGAATGGCTAAGATCAAAAACACTTAAGACAACTTATGTTGGAGAGGATGTGGAGCAAGGGAAACACTCCTCCACTGTTGGTGGAAATGCAAACTTGTACAGCCACTTTGGAAATCAATATGGCACTTTCTTAGAAAATTGGGAATCCACCTCCCTCAAGGCCCACCTATACCACTCTTGGGCATATACCCAAGGAATGCTCAATTATACCACAAGGACACATGCCCAACTCTGTTCATAGCAGCATTAATTTGTAATACTCAGAACTGGGAAACAACCTACATGCCCTTCAACTGAAGAATGGGTGAATAAAATGTAGTACATATACACAATGGAGAACTACTCAGCAGAGAAAAACAATGACATCATGAGGTTTGCAGGCAAATGGATGGAACTAGAAAATATCCTGAGTGAGGTAACCCAGACTCAGAAAGACAACATGGTATGTACTCACTCATAAGTGGATACTGCATGTAAAGCAAAGGATAACCAGACTGCACCACACTACTCCAGGGAGGCTACCTAATAAAGAGGACCCTAAGAAAGACATAGGGACCACCCAGTGACAGAGAAATGGATGAGATCTACATGAGCACTGGGGTGAGGTGGGGTAATGGTGGGCAATGGTTGGGGAAAGGAGAGCTTAGGGTAGTGGGAGGTCCCAGCTGGATCAGGAAAAGAGTGGGAGAACAAGGAAAGAGATAACATAATAAATGAAAACTCCATGGAAATAGGAAGAAGCAGGGTGCTAGAGAGGTCCCCAGAAATCCACAAAGATACCTCCACTATAGACTACTGGCAATGGTCGAGAGAGTGCCTGAGCTGACCTACTCTGGTGATTGGAGGACCAAATACCCTAACTGTCATGATAGAACTCTCATCCAATGACTGATAGAAGCACATGCACAGATCCACAGCCAAACCCCAGTTGGAGCTCCAGGAGTCCAATCAGTGAGAGAGAGGAAGCATTATATGAGCATGAGATATCAAGACCATGATTTTAAAGAGCACAGGGACAAATAGCCAAACTAGCAGAAATACATGAACTATGAACCAATAGCTGAGGAGCCCCCATGGAACTGGACCAGGCCCTCTTGAGAAGTGAGACAGTTGTTTAGATTGAACTGTTTAGGAGGCCAACAGACAATGGGACCAGGACCTGTCCTTGGTGCATGAGCTTGCTTTTTGGAACCTAGAGCCTATGCTGAGACACTTTTGCTCAGCCTTGGTGCAGGGAGTAGGAGCTTGCCCCGACCAGCAGGGTCTTCAACCGGGACCTAAAGGGAGGGCCAGCAAATAAAAGGGACAAGAGACACAAAGAATGAGAGCAAGACAGGATGTCTGATCAAGCTCCAAAATTTTATTTTACTCTCAAGGCATATATAGGTAGGCAAAGGGGGTTGAGAGCAGGAAGGGACTTAATTATGGGGGCTGCAAGCAGATAAGAACTTAGTAATGGGGGTTGCAAGCAGGAAGGGACTTAATTATGGGCTGTTCGGCCAGCAGGAAATGTTGCTCTGAAGGGTATCTATCTACCCTTGTCTAACTGCCTAATTGCTTAACTGCAGCTCATTCACCTGATAGCTGAGAAGAGGTTCTGGTGATATGGAGACTTAAGCAAGGCCTAGATCTAAGAAAAGAGGAGAGAAGCCCAAATATGGCAGCATGTGTGTCAAGGGTCACTTAGGCTTATGGCTCCCATCATCTCCTCCCTTTTAATTATTTATGAAGGTCCAAGGTGGCGGTACAAATTCACCTGGTGGCAATGGGCTTTAACCAAGGAGGGGAAACATTGCCCTGATCCTCCCAGTTTATTATAGGTGTCTTTTGCTGGAGGAGGGGCCCTGGATGTATTTTCATCCTTAGACACCAACCCCTATGCAATCAGGGATATTCCTCAGGGGACCCAGAGTTAGAAAGCTTGGTCCTCCCACTGAAGTGCCATTTGGCCTCACACCTTCATTGGTACCCAAGCTCTTCCCAAGTGGGGCAAGCTTGCATGTTTCTGGATTTTCATGCAGTTCCCGAAGGACAGTCATCACCCAAAGGCTCTGAGTGGCCTTGATCGGAAAGATCAAGACGATGATAATGGACCTGTATAGGTTTGGATGCCAGGGAGTCTATTTGTTTTTCGATGAATCGGGTTAGCCTGCCAATTACAAAAGGACTCAATGTTACAAATAACAAGATGCTGACTAATGGTCCTACGAGAGGAATCAAAAGGGAGAACATGGATGATCTCCACCAGTCATCTGCCGCGGCAGAGAATTGCTGCTTGTGTAGCTCTGGGCTTAGTTTATGTAGCTTATTTATCTGGTTTCTACCATTCCAGACTCATTAATATAATAACAACATTCTTCCCTCAGAAAAAGGCACGTCCCACCCTTTTCTGCTGTCAGCAGGTCCAAGGCCCATTGGTTTTGTAGGGCAACCTGTGCAAGGGAAGTTAACTGCCTCTGAAGGAAGGACAAGGACGCTGCAAAAGCCTCAATTGCTACCTGAAATTGTTGGGATAGGTGAGCCATTCTTATGAGGGAGTGACCCAGCGCCTCCCGCCAGGCCTGCAGAGACCAGGGAGGTGGCCAGGGAAATTCCTGGCCACAAGGGGCAAGAAAACAGCTCTTTTTTGTTTGGGCTGTTCCATTCTCTCCCAATTACCTGTCCCTTAGCAGGAGGAATGGCATCATGAATTTTGCAGTAAGAATAGGGGCATCCTACACTTTCTTCCCTCCAATAAATTTTGCAATTGTGGGCAGTCTGACCCCACCCCCAGAGAAGAAAAAGAAAATTTGTAAGTGGGAGATATAAACTGCAGTCAGGTTGTATTCCTCCCGTCCTTCTTAGCTTGTGGGTGTTGGCAAATTTTGATCACGCACCACCACCACTGGCATGATTTCCTGAAGCTTATAAGAACCTTGTTAATAGACAAAATCTTAGGCACGTTAGCAGTATAACAGTGGTGAACTTTATCAGAGCAAAATTATGAATCCTTGGAGCCTCAACAAAACATCAGGATAGCCAGAGAATGAAATCTGAAATGTGTCATTTATATATCTCTCAAGTCTTTTGACAAAAATTAATAAAATACATTTAGAAAAGAATTATTAGTTCTCATCATATTTCTATAAGTTTTGATATCATTGATGACAGTTCTTCAAGAGGGTCTGGAATTGTATCAATTTATTCATATTCAAGGCTCAATATTTAAGAATCTACAAGTAAATATCAGCCTGTATTTAGACTGGCAGCTTTAGAGCGCCTTTGTCTTGGAGCTGCCTAGTATATGGTGTGACCAGGCAATCCAGGATTTATAAAGGCAAGTCAATGTCCTATAAAGACATGTATCCTCCTCCTGACATTATGAAAACATCGGGACCTTTTTAAATACCAGTGAGGGGATCATAGAGGCTTAGGTGTAACTTTGTGGCTTGACCTGGTGGTGATGAGGAATACCTGTAATGGGGGATATGAAAAATTTAGCACCAATTTTTAAGAGCTCTTGAAGTACAAGGCTGTTGTCTATATATGAGCTCAAGGCATTCCTAAAATTAAAAAGCAGTGAAAGATATGGTGTATTACTTTTTATTTCATAACCATAAATCATAAGGATGTAAGCCTTGTGGGTAAGCTTCCATAGGGAGAGAGTTTATAATTGTTGGACAGACATATGAAAAGGTGCCAGTATATCCTGTAGAGCTATTTGCCATTCTATAGACTCATAAGTTTCATAGTTTGATATAAATATAATATCATCTGTACAATAAACGAATTGTAAGATATATGTATATACATATACATATATACATATGTATAGGTTGGGGGGCTGTGAGGAAGCTATAATTGACAGTTATTTCTGATAGTTAATCTATATATATAAAAGGAGAAACTCTGTTCAATGAATGAGTCCTGGATAAACAGAACTTGCATTTCCTGCTCTGTATGGCAGCTTTGGCTTCCATCATGGCAGGGTGAGTGGCAAGCTAAAAGTGAAATGCTGACAATCTTTAGGGTGAAAAGGTATGGCAAAGAAGCAATCTTGTAAAATTTACAACAATTGTTATCTTGATTTCTAGGGATGACACAAGAGATGGCAAGCCAGGCTATGAGATTCTCCTTGGCTTTAATTTCTTAAAATGTTGTAACAGTGAATAAGCTTGATTTTCCTAAATAAAAAGATATTGGGGTGATTTGAGGGCTGGTGGGAGGCTTTATATGCCCTATTTTAAAGTTTCTCCTCCACCAGACAGGTTACAGTTACAATTCTCTCAGTATTTAAAAGCCATTGTTTGATCTAGATAGGAGCTTTAGATTTTCCTGACCTTTTGAATACATTATTAGCTTGACCTAGGCCTGTAAGAGATGAAAGAGTAATAGTCATCTTAAATATTTGGCCAATCTTTTCCTGAAATATAAGAAACATCCATGCTTATGACTAGTAAGCCAATTATCTGTTTTCCCTGTATTTTAAGTGTTTAGTTGGTTTGGAATATTTAATTTCTTGAACCCAGAAGACCATATCACTAGAATCCACACCAGCAACTCCCTTAGGCACTGCCCTGTATGAATCTGAATTGCACAATGATCAGTGATCTTTTTCTTTTCTTTTCTTTTCTTTTTTTTTTTTTTTGGTTTTTTGAGACAGGGTTTCTCTGTGTAGCTTTGCGCCTTTTCTGGAACTCACTTGGTTGCCCAGGCTGGCCTTGAACTCACAGAGATCCACCTGGCTCTGCCTCCCGAGTGCTGGGATTAAAGGTGTGTGCCACCACCACCCCGATTGCACAATAATCTTAATCTCTCCAGTAAAGTCAGAATCGTACATCCCTGGGCAACCTTGTACAGCCAAGGAGCTACAGCCTATAATTAGCCCCAATGTCCCTTCTGAGGAGGTCCATAGACTCTAGTATTAAGGTATACATAACTTTACTTTTAAAGCCTATATATCCATCTCAGACCTCAATAAAAACTTTATTCATAGATCTAACTTAGGCATACATATTTAATATTTTTAGGTTATTTATTGAGATTTATGTATCATTTATAACATATCTAGATGTTTATATGTTATATTTCTTTATCCCAATGACTTGCATTACATATATAATAAATTATTTTTTAATGTTCTTAAACATTTTTTATATCTAATCCTTCATATCCTATAAAAACTTTATATCTAAAAGCATTTTTGTATTTAATTCATCAGGAGATATAGGTGATTGATTACTGAGAGCAGCCAATGTGGTGAATTCCTTTAAACAAAGGAACAGAGATTATTTTGAAATCTGTTTGATGAGCTATCTTTTCTATGAATTTGGATAGCAAGGCAAATTATCTTTTAGGCCTTGTAAATGGGGATATAATCTAAATGATCTCAAAGCATAGTTTGGACAAAACCCTGGCAATAAGGGGTATGGCAGTTTTGTCCAAAGCTCAAACATTTTAAATGCTAGGGGGTTAAGTAATAAATTGATTATATGAAATTTAGCATACTTAGCATGTATATAAATATGATTTTGTATACAGTAGAGAATTTGATCATAAAACAATCAAGCTTTAATTTGTATCCTAATACTTATCTCTAATAACTTATAGCTTAAGTACAACTTATCCTTAACAGTTTACAATTTACGTTGGCCAATCAATCAATAAATTTTATTTCTTAATTATCTTTAACTAAAGTAAACTTATTTAACAATTTATAAGTTAGTTGTCTCTGTAAACTTAGAACTTAGGTTTTATATTAAGACAGAGGAGGATTTGTTGTTGTTGTAGCAGCTGCAGCCCATTTGCCCAGTCTGTATCAAGCCAGCCAGCCACCGGGAGAGAAGGGTGGAAGTGAGCTGAGATGCAGATAGCAGATAGTTAGGTTCAGAGAGAAGAAGGCAGAGGTTTAGGATTCCAACCCCCAAATGTCTTCAGGGTCTGATGAATCTGTACAGGGCGTCCCCTAACCAGTACCTGTTTTTTTGAATGGGTTAACTGAAGTTCTTGTACTTGGCCAAGATTTTTGTAAATTATCAAGAAGTTAAAAGTCAACCCAAAAAGAGGAAAGAGAGAAAAGGACACTTTTTTTAGGAGAGCTGGGAGTTGCCATTAGTTTTTAAATCGGCACTGTTTGTGAGGCTTGCATTAATTTAAATGAAGGCTGCTGGAGCAGAGCTCCTAGTTAGCTGCAGGGCAAGTTTAGGGCTCAAGTTAGCCCTTAGATTCCAATAGTTTTAGCAAAAAAGACTTTGTAGCAGGACGCTGCTACTACTATGGAGAACATAGTGAACTTCATTAGTTCTAGTTTACACTCTCAGGAGGTCTTGTAGTGTGATAATAGTGTTACCTCCTTGTAAGACCCTGAATGAAGTAACAGCAGATTTCTCCCTGAAGGGAGGGGTTAGAATCTCTGCCACTTAACATAGTCTGACAGTAAATAAATTTCATAAGGTTGGCTGTTTTTAGGCGTCTCCTATATCTTTCCTTACTTTTTTAAAATAAATCTTTAGGATATCATTTATCAAGTTCCAATAAGAAAAGGCCTAAACAGGCACCTTCTCAAGGCCAAAAGTTTGATAATAATCTCTTAAACAATCTCCTATTAGTTTCCATCTTTTTTCATCTGTAGTTCCCTCTTGAGGAAACCAAGGACAAATGTCCCCAGTATAGTAAAAAAAAAAAAAAAATTAAGATCCTTTTTCTTTTTTTTTTTTTTTTTGGTGGTTTCCTATATTCTTTTTTTTTTCTTTTTTTTTAGTAAATTTATTTTACAACATCATTTAGTTCAACATAATAGCCACAGATTCCCCTGTTCTCCCACCCTCGCCCCCCTCCCCCTCCCCCACCCTACCCCCCATTCCACCTCCTCCAGATCAAGGTCTCCCCCGAGGACCAGGATCGACCTGGTAGACTCAGTCCAGCCAGGTCCAGTCCCCACCTCCCAGACCCAGCCAAGCGTCCCTGCATAGGTCCCAGGATTCAAACAGCCAATTCATGCAACAAGCCCAGGACCCGGCACCAACACACAGCTGCCTCCCAAACAGATCAAGCCAAATGACTGTCTCACCCGTTCAGGGGGCCTGATCCAGTTGGGGGCCCCTCAGCCTTTGGTTCATAGATCCTGTGCTTCCATTCATTTGGTTATTTGTCCCTGTGCTTTATCCAACCCTGGCTTCAACAATTCTCGCTCATATAAACCCTCTTCTTTCTCACTAATTAGACTCCCAGTGCTCCACCAGGGGCCCAGCCGTGGATGTCTGCATCCAGATTCCTCAGTCCTTGGATGGGGTTTATGGCACAACTATCAGTATGTCTGGCCATCTCATCACCAGAGTAGGTCAGTTCCTGCCGTCTCTCGACCATTGCCAGCAGTCTTTTGTGGGGGTATCTTTGTGGATCTCCGTGGGCCTCCCTAGCTCTCTGCTTCCTCCCCTTCTCATGTGGTCTTCATTTACCATGGTCTCCTATTCGTTGTTCTCCCTCTCTTTTCTTGATCCAGCTAGGATCTCCCACTCTCTTTCCCTCGACCTTCGCTCTTCATTGTTCCCACTCATGACCAGGCTGTTCATATAGATCTCATCCATTTCTCCGTGTCTCTTTTGGGGTCCCGTTTTCCAGGTAGCCTCACTGGTGATGTGAGTAGCAGTCCAGTCATCCTTGTTCCACATCTAGCATCTTCCTATGAGTGAGTACATACCATATTTGTCTTTCTGAGTCTGGGTCACCTCACTCAGGATGATTTTTTCTAGATCGATCCATTTGTCTGCAAACCGTATGATGTCATTGTTTTTCTCTGCTGAGTAGTATTCCATTGTGTATATGTGCCACAATTTATTTATCCATTCTTCAGTTGAAGGGCATCTAGGTTGTTTCCAGGATTTGGCTATTACAAACAATGCTGATATGAACATAGCTGAGCAAGTGCTCTTGTGGTATGATTGAGCATTTCTTGGGTATATGCCCAAAAGTGGTATAGCTGGATCTTGGGGGAGATTGATTCCCAATTTTCTAAGAAAGCGCCATATTGATTTCCAAAGTGGTTGTACAAGCTTGCATTCCCACCAGCAGTGGAGGAGAGTTCCTCTATTTCCACAACCTCTCCAGCATAAAGTGTCTTCAGTGTTTTTGATCTTAGCCATTCTGACAGGAGTAAGGTGGTATCTCAGAGTTGTTTTGATTTGCATTTCCCTGATGATTAGGGATGTTGAGCAATTCCTTAAATGTCTTTCAGCCATTTGAGTTTCCTCTGTTGAGAATTCTCTGTTTAATTCTAAAGCCCATTTCTCAATTGGACTGTTGGTCGTTTTGATGTCTAATTTCTTGAGTTCCTTATATATTCTGGATATCAGTCCTCTGTCACCTGTGGGGTTGGTGAAGATCTTTTCCCATTCTGTAGGCTGTCGCTTTGCCTTGTTCGCCATATCCTTTGCTCTACAAAAGCTTGTCAGTTTCATGAGGTCCCATTGATTGATTGTTTGTCTCAGTGTCTGCGCTACTGGTGTTATATTTAGGAAGTGATCTCCTATGCCAATGCGTTCAAGACTACTTCCTACTTTCTCTTCTAGCAGGTTTAGAGTAGCTGGATTTATGTTGAGGTCTTTGATCCACTTGGACTTAAGTTTTGTGCACGGTGACAGATATGGATCTATTTGCAGCCTTTTACACGTTGATATCCAGTTATGCCAGCACCATTTGTTGAAGATGCTTTCTTTTTTCCATTGTACACTTTTGGCTTCTTTGTCAAAAATTATATGTCCATAGGTGTGTGGGTTAATGTCAGGGTCTTCAGTTCGATTCCATTGGTCCACATGTCGGTTTTTATGCCAATACCAAGCTGTTTTTATTACTGTAGCTCTATAGTAGAGCTTGAAGTTAGGGATTGTGATACCTCCAGAAGTTGTTTTATTGTACAGGTTTCTTTTAGCTATTCTGGGTTTTTTGTTTTTCCATATGAAGTTGAGTATTATTCTTTCCAGGTCTGTGAAGAATTGTGTTGGTATTTTGATGGGGATTGCATTGAATCTGTAGATTGCTTTTGGTAAGATTGCCATTTTTACTATGTTAACCCTGCCTATCCATGAGCATGAGTGTGAGCACTCCAGCAAGCAGCATTTCTCCATAGTTTCTGCCTGAAGTTCCTGGCCTGACTTCTTTCAGTGGTAGGTTACAAACTATAAACAGAATAAAAACCATTTCTTCCTGAAGTGGCTTTTGTGTTTTATCACAGTAATAGAAAGGAAACCAGGATGATAGCCCAGAATAGCATGAAACTCACTGAAGCTAGAGTTTTTCTGCCTGGCCCTCAGTCAGGACAAATCTTTGTCACCCACCAGTCCCACAGCCGCTCAGACCCAACCAAGTAAACACAGACGCTTATATTGGTTACAAACTGTATGGCTGTGGCAGGCTTCTTGCTAACTGTTCTTATAGCTTAAATTAATCCATTTCAACAAATCTATACCTTGCCATGTGGCTCGTGGCTTACCGGCATTTTCACCTGCTTCTTGTCCTGGTGGCAGCTGACAGTGACTCCTTCTGCCTTCCTGTTCTTTTATTTCTCCTCTGTTAGTCCCGCCTATACATCCTGCCTAGCCACTGGCCAATCAGGTTTTGTTTATTGACCAATCAGAGCAACTTGACATATAGACCATCCCACAGCACAGCCAGGTGCAGACCATCTCAGACACCTGCACTCAGTCCTGTGGTCCTAATCACTCTCTATGCAGACTTGCTGGGTAAAGCCACGAGGAACCCAAGACCAGGCTCCCACAGGACATACAGAACATCCCACAGCAACTCACTATGTTGTCCAGGCTAATCTCAAACTTGTGGTCCTCTTCCCTCATCCTCTCCTGTGATGGCATAATAGCCTATAGTCACCTCACCCAGCTTACATCCACTTTTGCATTCAGTTGGAAAGGTACCAAATGAAACAAGTGGCTATTGTACCTGCCATCCAAAGTGATTTTTCCAGGGGTTCTTCCTAGCCTAGATCAAACCCTGGAACTCTAGTCTCATCAGGTGGTGCTCTCTAGAATCTTGAGCCTCTTCTGTTTCTCCAAATTGAGTCTTCACTTGCCCTGAACTTGGTTGCATCTGTGGGAGATAAACAGTAAGATGACATGTGAACAAGAACAGCACAAAGAGAGACAATGGGCCAGGTATGATGGCACACATTTAAATTCCAGCACTCAGAAGGCAGAAGCAAGTGAATCTCTCTGAGTTTGAGGTCAGCCTTGTCTACAGAGTGAGTTCCAGGACAACCAGAACTGCATAGCGAGACCCTGTCTCAAAAGGGGGCATGGTGGGAGACACTGGATATGTTACTCACTGCAAGATGTCTTCAGAGGAACCAGGAGCTTAGGGAAGGCACAGACCAGAGTATCTGAAGTGGCCTGAGAGTGTCAGGGGTCACCAATATGCCCCTCCACATGCTCTGCTGTGGAATAGTCCAGAAGATAAACAGATGGCCTCCAAGGCTATGAGAACAGCCCAGTTTAATGACAACTGTTGTCTTGGTTCATTTTGTGTTGATGTCACAAGTTATTTGAGACTGGTGACTTATTTATAAGGAGCTGACAGGATTGGTGACTGTCACCAAGATGTGATGCTGACACAGGGTCAGGCACTCAGTGGAGCACAGAGGGAGGGGACAGACCACAAAGGGAGAAGGAGAGGGACACCTGTGGGAAATGAAGGAAGGACTTTCAAGTCGCCACTCCTGGGGAAAATAGCTGAACCTCCGCTGGAGAAGAGGGACTGAGAAAGGAGAAGGAAGGAGACATCTGTGCATAATGACACAAGGGCGTACGCGCTGTGGCTAATGGGAGAAAATGCTGTCTGTTCCTCTTGAGATTGACGGAGGAAGAAGAGAAGACAGGAAATCCTCTGTAGTGAAAATAAAGGATCCCCCAATATTTTGAGAACAGTTCAACATCAGTCATGAAGAAAAACATCACCATGGGTGCAGAAGCTGGTTCCCTCCATTTTATTTCTGTACTTGGTTTGTTTGGGGGAAATATTCTGTTGGTTTTTTTATGTTCCACTGTATTATTGGGGTATCTTGTTTTTGCATATGTAGATGTGGGGTACACCCTCACATGGTCACATATGTGTAGTTGCATGCCTGTGGAGTTCAGAGTTGCTATCAGGTGTCTTTCTCCACAGCTTCCCACTCCATCTGGGGTATCTGGATGAACCCAGAGCTCACTAGTCTGATTAGCCAAGCTTGGCTTAGGAATCTTGTCTGGCTCTACCAAAAGGTTGTCATGTCTACACCCTTTTTAGGGGGATTCTGGCAACCTGAATTTTGGACCTTAAGTTTGCACATAAGTGACATCTAATTTTATCCAGTGACACTAATTCACTTTTTGGCTGGATGGGTGTGTTGGGGGCTTTGTTTGTTTTTCATTTGCCAAGGTTCTAACACCAGGCACTTCATCAAGTATTTTCTTGCAGTTTCCTGCTTTTGAAATAATATTAATTTTTAAAATTTTTATATAGTGCATCTTAGTCCTATCCACTTTCTGCTTCATCTCTCCTGCTTCAAGATCTCACTCCAGAGGACAGAATCCACACGGACCATACCTTCTCAATGTTTCCACCATCTTCCCTAGAAAGTTACGTTTTCTAAGAGTTGAGTTTGGGGGATACACACAAACCACAGCAATTCCAATTTCTCATTATGCGTGTCAGTTTATGGTTGAAAGCTTCAGTCTCTGAACATTAATTTTAGTTATTAATTTTAAGACAATATCCTAATTACAACAAGCCATGTTTTAGTGTATAGGCAATGTGTAGTGTGTGTGTGTGTGTGAGAGAGAGAGAGAGAGAGAGAGAAGAGAGAGAGAGAGAGAGAGCTTATGTGTGTGAGTGCACACATGTAACAAACATATTCAGGTGAATGTGCACATGAGAGAGTGTGTGTACAAAGGCCAAAGGACAATGTCAGATATTTTTTCAATAACGTCTCTCACTGACCTGGACAAGCAGGTGGAACCGGGTAGCCAGTGAGTCCCAGAGATCTCCTGTCCCATCTCCTCGATCTGAGATTACAAGCAAATGTCACTGTGCTGCATACTTTTATGTCAGCTTGACACAAGTTAGCCATCTGAAGAAGGGAACCTCAATTAAGAAAATACCTCCATGAGAATGAGTTGTAGACAAGTCTGTAAGGCATTTTCAGAACTAGCCATTGATGGAGGAAAACTGGATTATGCTCTCTCTGGGCTGTTGGTCCTGAGTTCTTTAAGAAAGCAGGTGAGCAAGTCATGGGGAGCAATCCAGCAGTAGCACCCCTCCATGGTCTCTAAATCAGAACCTGCCTCAGGACTCCTGCCTGTTTGAGTTCCTTCTCTGGCTTCGTTCAGTGATGGACTACAAAGCAGAAGTGTAAGCCAGTTCAGTCCTTTCCTCAACAACTTGCTTTTTGTTTATAGTGTTTTATCACAGCAGTAAAAACCCTGACTAAGTCAGCCACCATGCCCATTATTTTTCTGCTGGACTTGAGTTATCTAACTCACACATGCAAGGCAAGCACTTTACCACATGCACTTCCCCCAGATCCCAGTCTATGGGTTCTGTGCTGTTGATGTTAAAAATCTGACCCTGAATAGTCAGCAGGAGGCTTGAGTCTGGATAAGGCCCTCAACACATCAGTGGACACTATACCCACCAGAGTACCAATTCTTGGTTGTTAGTTTTTGGTTTTGAACAAGTTCTCATGAAGTCCAGCCTGCCCTCAAATTTGCTATGTAGCTTAAGGTGAGCTTGAACTCTTAATTCTCCTGCCTCTTAAGTACAGAGGTTTCAGATATGAGCCATCCATTTCCAGTGCCAAGTCTATTGGTTGTAGAATTAAGACAACTTCACATAGTTAAAAGGAAGGTTTATTTTGTGGGGTAACGTACAAGTAAAGGGATAGGTTACATGGTCTAGGAAAGGTGTAGACAATACAGCAGCATTCTCTGGAAAGCTCTGCTCAGTCTACCTCCAAAGTCCAGGATCCAGGAACCAAGAGAGCCAGCACATCGGGAATCTCAGGTCTTAAGGGCTCCTGTCTCAGCCCTGCCTTGTATGTGTGACAGTTACCAAAGCCTCATTGGGTGTAGTACTTCCAAGTCAAAGCTGGAACAGTTACCTACTACACAAGTCTGATGATATTAAGACAGAGTGGGACCTTGAAAGTTGTAGAGACTAAGGAGACACCATTCCTGAGCATCACTGAGGTCTGGCTTCCTATCTTATCCAAGGGACCTTGAAATTCAACTCCCTGCTTCCCAAATGATCAAGGCTTAGCTGTAAATATTGTTCATATAGGTTTAAGCATAGCTGATTTTGGTGGGAGATGGAGCCATCTCCATGCTGTTTGGTCTTTCAGAATCATACAATGCAAGTTCAATAGATCCAGTGAAGATCATTTCCCATTCTGTAGGCTGTCTTTTTGTCTTATTTGCCAACCCCACATCTGGCAGAGGGCTAATATCCAAAAAATACAAAGAACTCAAGAAACTAGACATCAAAATACCAAACAATCCAATCAAAAATGGGCTACAGAGAATTCTCAACAGAAGAATCTCAAATGGTTGAAAAACATTTCAGGAATTGCTCAACATCCTTACATATCAGGGAAATGCAAATCAAAACAACTCTGAGATATCATCTTATACCTGTCAGAATGGCTAAGATCAAAAACACTGAAGACAGCTTATGTTGGAGAGGATGTGTAGAAAGGGAATATTCCTCCACTGTTGGTAGAAGTGCAAACTGTACAGCCACATTGGAAATCAATATGGTGGTTTCTCAGAAAATTGGGAATCAATCTTCCTCAAGACCCAGCTATATCACTCTTGGGCATATACCCAACAATTTTCAATCATACCACAAAGACACATGCTCACCTATGTTCACAGCAGCATTATTTGTAATAGTCAGAACCTGGAAACACCCTAGTTGCCCTTCAACCAAAGAACAAATTTAAAAAAAATGTGGTACATATACACAATGCAGTATTACTCAGCAGTGGAAAACAATGACATCATGAGGTTTGCAGGCAATGGATGGAAGTAAAAATATCCTGAATGAGGTTACCCAGACTCAAAAAGATAAATATGGTAGGGACTCACTCATAAGTGGATACTAGATATAAAGCAAAGAATAACCAGACTACAACCCAGAGTTCCAGCAGAGAACTAGCTAACAAGGAGGACCCTAAGAAGGACACATGGATCTCCCTGGAAAGGAAAAATAAATGAGATCTCCATGAGTAAATTGGGAGTGAGTGGAGGCAATAGACAGTAGGTCATGGAATATGAGAGTGGAATGGTCATGATGGAACAGGGATAGAGTGGGAGAGCAATGAAAGAGATACCATGATAGAGGGAGACATCATGGGTATAGTGAAAAACCTGGTGCAAGATGAGTTCCTAGGAATCTACAAGGATGACCACAGCTTAGACTACTAGCAATAGTGGAAAGGGTGCCTGAACTGACTTACCCTAGTAATCAGATTGGTGAATATCCTAACTGTCATCATAGATCCTTCATCCAGTAACTGATGGAAGCAGATGCAGAGATCCACAGCCAAGCACCAAGCTGAGCTCCAGGAGTCCAGTTGAAGAGAAAGAAGAGGGATTCTATGAGCAAGGGTCATCAAGATCATGATTGGGAAACCTACAGATACAACCAAACTAAGCTAGTGAGAACTCCTGAACTTTAGACCAGCAGCTGTGGAGCCTCCATTGGCCTGGATTAGGCCCTCTGGATAAGTAAGACAGTTGTACAGCTTGATCTGCTTAAGGGACCCCCTGGCAGTAGGATCAGGACCTATCCCTGGTTCATGAGCTGGCTTTTTGTTACCCACTACCTATGGTGTTACACCTAGCAAAGTCTTGATGCAGGAGTAGGGGCTTGAACCTGCCTTAAATGAAAATACCAGGCTCTACTGACTCCCCATAGGAGGCCTTATCTTATCAGAGAAAATAATGGGGAATGGGTGGGGGAATGCTTGAAGGACATGGGAGGAGACAGAGGAGGGGAATCTGTGGCTGGTATATAAAATAAATTTTAAAAATTATTAATAAACTTTGTGAAAAACAAAAGTGTAGTGGAGTGGAGTGGGTAGCCATTCCAGCTTTGATCTGGAAGTTCCAACCCCCTTTGAGACTCTGGCACAGTCACGCCAATGAGGCGGGGCCAGGGGAGGTGCCTGGAGACCTGAGATCTGGAGGGGCCAGTGCTTTCTCTGTTCTGGGACCCTGATCGGTGGAGGTGGACCAAGCAGAGCTCCAGAGAACACTGCTGGATTGCGATACACCTTCCCCAGAACCCGCGACCTACCTATCCCTTAATTTGTAAGTTACACCATTAAATAAATATCCTTTTAACTATGTACAGTGGCCTTAATAATTTCACCAATGGTGGAGTCATGGGGGTCTCCACCAACATTTCAAGTCTGGGAGGTGAGCCAATTGTTTGCTGCAGAATTGGAGACAATAAAGAAGTCCCCCAAAAGGGTGATGCCTGATAGAGGCATCCAAATGAAGATGAAAGTGGTACACAAGGAGAGGCAGAGCAACCTGTAATGTGGCGTACCCACCTAGGAAAGCTGCAGCTGGTGTAGGAAGCCAGCTCAATCAAGTCAGCAACAGCAGAGCCTCTGACAAGCAACATCACCAAGGAAGAGCTGTCCAAGGCCTTGTGACCCTGCTGCAATGTGCACAGAACATCATTCTGGGAGATTTAGGATTTAATGCTTGCCTTGGTAGGTTTTACCTGCCGCCCTCTCCTTGTACCTTAAAGTATGTAACAACTTGTTTTTCAGTTTTCAGACTGACAGCCAGGCCATTTGCCCTGACCCTCAGAGTAGAATTTGAACTTAGGCTTTTGAGTAATGTTTGAATAAGACAAGAATTTGGCCAATTGGCATGAAATGAAATGTACTCATGAATTATCGACATGAATATAAGGGCCAAGGACAGGATTCCATGGTTTGGTTGTCATTTCCTCTTCCATGAGCCTAAGTGTGTTAAGCTTGGCTCCCAGTTTCCCAATGTTAAGAAGGAGTGAGATCATTAAGAGACAGAACCTATCTGACTCTCAATTGGAAATCTGCATCAACCTCCTCTAAGACTCAGGAACATCAAAGAGAATGGGTACAAAGAATGTAAAGCCAGAGAATGGAGAGGAATTCTATGGACCCTATATTCCAGACATGACATAGCTGTTGCATTCACAAACTCACAGCAACTCTCGATACCTGAAGAAACCCTTTCTGTGCCCATCCACATCTCATCATGGAGGGTGGGTTTCAGAGGGTCCACCATTCCCTAAGGCTAAAGATAGCTGAGGGAGGAGGAGGATTTTTCTTCAGTACTGTAGTGACTACTAAGTTGTCCATGCTCCAGCATATAGCATTCCACCCACACTCAGGCAAGAATCTCTAAATAAACTCAGAGAAACAGCCATGAAAGTGGGAATTAGCTAGTGAGGAAGAAGAATTTTAGTAGGAGAGGGTGAAAGTAATTAATTGGAGAGAGAGATGACCAAAATTCATTATATCCATGAATGAAATTATCAAAGAATAAAGTATGGATAGATACTTTTAAAATATTTTATTTGATTTAACATTTATACATGCATGTGTTTTTCACTTAATTTTTTATTTTTAATACATGAGTACTGTATTCACATCATTTCCACTCCCTCTTCTAACTTGCAACTCTATGTCCCCAACACTCCCTCTAACATTCATGAACTACTCCTCTATAATTATTGTTTTACCCATACACACACACACACACACACACACACACACACACACACACACACACACATCCTAATTCCATTGAGAGTAGCTGGTTTGTATATGTGTTCAGGGCTGACCAATTTAGATTGTATGACCTATCAACCTGAAGAAGACTGATTCTTAGCACCATTGATTGCCTGTAGCTCTTCACCTAGGGGTGAGCTTTTGTAAAATTTCTCCCATTCACAGTGGCTGCTAGCTGATGTTATCAATATTGTGGTCTTGTTATGGTAGCCTCATGGTTGAGATTTCATGTCATGTCCATGTCATATCTATAAGGTGAGTGCCTGTGGTTATACCCTGGGAGGCCTGCCCCTAGGTCCCATCCCTGGGCACCAGCCATTCCTGGAAAGACCTGCCCAACTTGGCCCCAGATTCTGGCCATCAGGCAGGACCTGTGGGAAGGTTCCCCTTTTCCAAGACCCCCAGGAGACCCTGAAATATCCACACCATGCCCGCACACCCATCTGTTTGAGACCCCAGCCACTTCCTGAGACTTAGAGACCAGAGCCCAGCTCCCATCCTGCCCAGAGTCCCCATCTGAACCAGAGTCCTGAACTCTCATCTGGAACAGAGAGACCCCAGCCACTTCCTGAGACTTAGAGACCAGCCCCCAGCTCCCTTCCTGCCCAGAACTCCCATCTGGACCAGAGGTGAGTGCCTAGGGTCATACCCTGAGAGGCCTACCCCTAGGTCCCATCCCTGGGCACCAGCCACTCCTGGAAAGACCTTCCCAATCTCACCCCAGGTTCTGGCCATTGGGAAACCCCCAAGGTTTCTCTTCTCCAAGCCCCCCCATGCAGACCCTGCAATCTCCATACCCTGCACCCACAACCATCTGCTGGAGACCCCAGTAACTGCCTGAGACTCAGAGACCAGCTTCCAGCTCCCAGCTCCCATCTGGCCAAGAGCTTCCATCTGGACCAGAGGGAGGCTTCCTGAATCTGTCAACGATGTCTGGACCAAGAACACTGATAAGACGAAGAAAAAAATCTATGAGGAGATAGGCAGATGTCAAGGCAGAAGTACATACAACAAAATAAAGAGCAATACAGCATCACCAGAACCTAGCCTTCCTTCAACAGCCAGACCTGAAGTTCACAAAATGGAAGAAGCAGAAGAAAGCAACCTTATGAATAACATCATAAAGAGGCTAGAGGCTTATAAAGAAGAAACCAAAAATGAAATTAAGCAACAGACAAACAAAAAATGGGAAGAATGCTATAAAAAAACTAGAGGAAAGGACAAAGCAGAAGAAAACATTAAATCCCCAAAAGAAAATCATGCAAAAGCAATGAAACAGATGAGGGAAACAGTCCAAGACCTGAAAGGGGAAATAGAAAAAATGAAGAAGACACAAACAGAGGGAATGCTGGAAATAGAAAATCTGAGTAAACAAACAGGAACTTCAGATGCAAGTATAACCAACAGAATGCAAGAGATGGAAGAGAGGATCTCTAGCATTGAAGATACGGTAGAAGAAATAGATTCATCTGTCAAAGAAAACACAAAGCTAACAAAGTCATGACTCAAAATGTCCAAGAAATTTGGGACACCATAAAAAGACCAAACCTACAAATAATAGGGATAGAGAAAGGAGAAGAATACCAACTCAAAGGCACAGAAAATATATTCAACAAGATCATAGAAGAAAACTTTCCCAACTTGAAGAATGAAATGCCTATGAAGATACAAGAAGCCTATAGAACACCAAAAAGACTAGACACTTCAAAAAAGTCCCGTCCCCACATAAAAATAAACCACTAAACCTACAGAATAAAGAAAGAATATTAAGAGCAGCAAATGAAAAAGGCCAAATGACTTATAAAGGCAAACCCATCGGAATAACAGCCAGTTCTCAATGGAGACTTTGAAAGCAAGAAGGACCTGGACAGATGTAATGCAGACACTAAGAGACCACGGATGCCAGAATAGACTAATATACACAGCAAAATTTTAATTACCACAGATGAGTGAACAAGACATTCAGAGACAAAGCCAGATTTAAACAATACCTATCCACAAATCCAGTCCTAAAGAAAGAACTAGAAGGAAAATTCCAACCTAAGGAAGTCAGATACACCCTCGAAAACACAAGCAATAGATAACATCACAGCAGTAAACCCCAAAGAAGATAAGTACACATACACTACCACCAAAAAATAACAGGAACTAACAATACTGGTCATTAATATCCCTTAATATCAATGGACTTAATTCACCTATAAAAAGACACAGGCTAACAGAATGGATATGAAAGCAGCACCCATCTTTCTGCTGCATACAAGAAACACACCTCAAATTCAAAGAGAGACACAACCTAAAAATAAAAGGCTGGGAAAAGAGTTTCCAATCAAATGGTCTTAAGAAGCAAGCTGGTGTAGCCATCCTAATATTCAACAAAATAGACTTCAAACTAAAATCAATCAAAAGAGATCAGGAAGGGCATTACATACTCATCAGAGGAAAAATCCACCAAGATGAAGTTTCAATTCTGAACATTTATGCCCCAAACACAAGGGCACCCACGTATGTAAAAGAAACATTACTAAAGCTTAAATCACATATAAAACCCCACACATTAATAGTGGGAGACTTCAACACCCCACTTTTACCACTGGACAGATCAGCCAAATCAAAACTTAACAGAGAAATAAAGGACTTAACTGATGTTATGACTCAAATGGACTTAATATCTACAGAACACTCATCCTAACAAAAAAGAATATACCTTCTTTTCAGCACTCCATGGAACCTCCTCTAAAACTGACCACATACTTGGCCACAAAGCAAATCTCAACAGATATAAAAACAATTGAAATAACGTCCTGTTTTCTATCAGACCACCATGGTTTAAAGTTAGATTTCAACAACAACAAAAACTACAGAAAGCCTACAATCTCATGGAAATTGAATAATGCTCAACTGAATCACCAAAGGGTTAAGGAAGAAATAAAGAAAGGAATTAAAGACTTCCTAGGGATCAATGAAAATGAAGACACCACATACCCAAACTTATGGGACACTATGAAAGCAGTGCTAAGAGGGAAATTCATAGCACTAAATGCCCAGATAAAGAATTTGGAGAAATCTCACACTATTGACTTAACAGCACACCTGAAAGCTCTAGAACAAGAAGAAGCAAAGTCTCCCAGGAAGAATAGATGCCAGGAAAATATCAAATTGATAGCTGAAATCAACATTATATAAACAAAGAGAACATTACAAAGAATCAATGAAACAAGAGTTGGTTCTTTGAGAAAATCAACAAGATAGACAAGCCTTATCCAGACTAACCAAAAGGCAGAGAGAGAGCATCCAAGTTCACAAAAGCAGAAATGAAAAGGGAGGCATGACAACTGACAATGAAGAAATCCAGAGAATCATCAGGTCTAGAAATTATACTTCAAAAACCTGTACTCCACAAAACTGGGAAATCTAAAAGAAATGGACAATTTTCTGGATAGGTACCACATACCTAAGTTAAATCAAGACCAGATAAACTATTTAAATAGTCCAATAACCCCTAAGGAAATAGAATCAGTCACTAAAAGTTTCACAACCAAAAAAAGCCCAGGACCACATGGTTTCAGCACAGAATTCTACCAGATCTTCAAAGAACTAAAACAACACTCCATAAATTGTTCCACACAATAGAAGCAGAAGGAACATTACAAAACTCCTACATGGGGCCACAATTACCCTGATTCCTAAACCAAACAAAGATGCAAAAAAGAAAGAGAACTACAGACTGATCTCCCTCATGAACATTGATGCAAAAAATGAAATACTGGCAAACAGACTCCAAGATCACATCAAAACAATTATCTACCATGAGCAAGTAGGCTTCATCCCAGGGATGTAAGGGTGGTTCAAAATATGAAAGTCCATCAATGTAATACAGCATATAAACAAATTCAAAGAAAAAAACCATATTATCATCTCACTAGATGCAGAAAAGGCATTTAACAAAATCCAACACCCCTTCATGATAAAGGTCTTGGAGTGATCAGGAATACAGGGAACATACCTAAATATAATAAAGGCAATTTATAGCAAGCCAACAGCCAACATCAAAGTAAATGGAGAGAAACTCAAAGTGATTCCACTAAAATCAGGAACAGGCAAGGCTGTCCACTCTCCACATACTTACTCAACATAGTACTTCAAGTTCTAGCCAGAGCAATAAGACAACAAAAGGAGTTTAAGGAGATGCAAATTGGAAAGGAAGAAGTCAAGATACCCTATTTGCAGAAGAAATGATAGTATACTTGAGTGACCCCAGGTACTGATAAAGCTTATAAACACTTTCAGCAACATAGCAGGTTACAAGATAAACTAAAAAAATCAGTAGCCCTTCTATATACAATTGACAAACAGGCTGAGAAGGAAATCAGAGATACATCACCCTTTACAATAGCCACAAATGATATAAATACCTTGGGGTAACACTAACCAAGCAAGTGAAGGACCTATATGATAAGGACTTTAAGTCCCTAAAAAAGAAATTGAAGAAGATGTCAGAAAATGGAAAGATCTCCCATGCTCATGGGTAGGCAGGATTAACATAGTAAAAATGGCAATCTTACAAAAAGCTATCTACAGATTCAATGCAATCCCCATTGAAATACCTACACAATTCATCACAGACCTGGAAAGAATAATACTCAACTTCATGTAGAAAAAAAAAACCCAGTCTAGCCAAAAAATCCTGTACAATAAAACAACCTCTGGAAGCATCATGATCCCTGACCTAAAGCACTACTATAGAGCTACAGTAATTAAAACAGCTTGGTACTGGCATAAAAACCAACATATGGTCCAAAGGAATCAAATTGAAGACCCTTATATTAATCCACACACCTATGAACATACAATTTTCGACAAAGAAGCCAAAACTGTAAAATGGAAAAAAGAAAGCATCGTCAACAAATGGTGCTAGCATAACTGGATGTCAACGTGTAGAAGGCTGCAAATAGATCCATATCTGTCACTGTGCACAAAACTTAAGTCCAAGTGAATCAAAGACCTCTACATAAATCCAGGTACACTGAACCTGATAGAAGAGAAAGTAGGAAGTAGCCTTGAATGCATTGGCATAGGAGATCACTTCCTAAATATAACACCAGTAACACAGACACTAAGAGAAACATTCAATCAGTGGGACCTTGTGAAACTGAGAAGCTTTTGTAGAGCAAAGGTCATGGTCAACAAGACAAAGTGACAGCCTACAGAATGGGAAAAGATTTTCACCAACCCCACATCTGACAGAGGGCTGATATCCAGAATATATAAAGAACTCAAGAAATTAGACATCAAAATGCCCAAGAGTCCAGTTAAGAAATGGGCTATAGAACTAAACAGAGAATTCTCAACAGAGGAAGCTCAAATAGCTAAAAGACACTTAAGGAATTGCTCAACATCCTTAGTCATCAGGGAAATGCAAATAAAAACAACTCTGAGATACTACCTTACACATGTCAGTATGGCTAAGATAAAAAACACTGAGGACACTTTATGCTGGAGAGAACGTGGAGCAAGGGGAACTCTCCCTACTGCTGGTGTGAATGCAAGCTTGTACATCCACTTTGGAAATCAATATGGTGCTTTCTTAGAAAATTGATAATCAATCTCCCTCAAGACTCAGCTATGCCACTCTTGGGCATATATACAAGGAATGCTCAATCATACCACAAGGGCACTTGCTCAGCTATGTTCATAGCAGCATTGTTTGTAATAGCCAGAACCAAGATGCCTCTCAGCTGAAGAATGGATAAATAAAATGTGGTAAATATACACAATGGAGTACTACTGAGCAGAGAAAAACAATGACATCATGAGGTTTGCAGGCAAATGGATGGATCTAGAAAAAATCATCCTGAATGAGGTAACCCAGACTCAGAAAGACAAACATGGTATGTATTCTCATAGGAGAATGCTAGATGTAAAACAAAGATGACTAGACTGCTACTTACAACTCCAGGGATGCTACCTAGAAATCAGGACCCTAAGAAAGACACCGGGAATGCCCAATGACAGAGAAATGGAGGAGATCTACATAAACAACGTGGATGTGAGTGGGGGTAATAAAGGGCAAGGTTCAAGGGAAAGAGAGCTTATGGGAGTGGGAGATCATAGCTGGATCAAGAACAGAGAGAAAGAACAAGGAATAAGAGACCACGATAAATGAAGACCACATGGGAATAGGAAGAAGAAAAGTGATAGAGAGGTCCACAGAAATCCACAAAGATGTCTCCACAATAGACTACTGGCAATGGTTGAGAGAGTGGCCAAACTGACTTACTCTGGTGATAGGATGGTCAAACACCCTAACTGTCATGCTAGAAACCTCATCCAGTGACTGAGGGAACCAGTTGCAGAGATCCATGGTGAGGCCCCAGATCGAGCTCCAGGAGTCCACTTGGTGAGAAAGAGGAGGGATTGTATGATTGAGAATTGTTGAGACCAAGATTGGAAAAAGCACAGGGACAAATAGCCAAATTAATGGAAACACATGAACTATGAACCATTAGCTGAGGAGCCCCCAACTGGCTTAGGTACCCTGGATAAATGAGATAGTTGATTAGCTTGAACTGTTTGGGAGGTATCCAGGTAGTTGGACTGGGACCTGTCTTTAGTGCATAAGCTGGCTGTTTGGAACCTGGGGCTTATGAAGGGACACTTCGCTCAGACTGGGAGGAGGGGACTGGATCTGCCTGGACTGAATCTACCAGGTTGAACTGAATTCCCAGGGGAGTCTTTGACCTGGAGGAGATGAGCATGGGGATGGTGTCGGGGGAAGGCAGTGGGGGTGGCAGGAAGGGGGAGGACATGGGAATCCATGGCTGATATGTAAAATTAAATTATATAATAATAAGGTATGGAAGTTACCCAAGATCAACTTCTTGGAGAAGGCTATTATGTTGATTTATAAAGACAATTTTTATATAATAACCAAACTCTAACTCTATGCCATGTGGCAGCCTTGAATGCATGGGAGAGAATTGAGGAAGCAGGGAAGAAAATTGAATCATTTACAAAAGTTATATGAAGACCAAGAGAAGTTTTTATGGATTTGTTAAAAAAAAAACACCATCTTCAGCAGTACATAGAATGATACCAAATTCAGAAGCTAGACAGATAATAATTGAATCTTTGGCTTTTCAGTATGCTAATGTAGCATGCCAGAGAGAGTGATCAGGCCATTAAACACCATATCAGCACCCCTGGAGGATTGGATCAGGGATACAACTAATATTGAGTCTTGTGACCATGATGATATGTGGATAGGAGAGTTGATATCAAAAGCTTTGAGGAAAAATAATAATGTCAGATATATTCATTGCAGTAAACAAGGTCATCTGAAGAGGGACTGTGAACAGGGTATTCCTAGAAACAATGTTTATTCAAGGAACAATGGCAACAGAATGCCCCTACCTTCAGAATTATGCAGAAAGTGTGGTAAAGGTAAAGCATTGGACTAATAAATGTAGATCAACAAGGGACAGACAAAATAATCCTTTGGCTTTACTATTGGGAAACTCCCCGAGGGACCTAACCCAGGCCTGCATGGCAAATTCAGTTCAGTTGTTTCCTACCATCATAGAAGAAACCCTTTCTCAGGGCAATTAAATAATCAAATGCCTATTGTAAAAAAAAAAACATACTGCTCAGGGTAATAGAACAGCTGTAGCACAGAGAAAAGGAAATGCAGGAGAAACCATAAAGCAAATTTTTTCAAACTTCTATAAATGAACAAAGACCAAAATTAAAAATACGAATAAATGATGTTCTCTTGGAAGGTCTGGTAGACACATGTGTGGATGTTACAATAATTGCACCAGAATTTTGGCATCCAAATTGGTCTCTTCAGGAGGTAAATGTTCACAGCTGTTAGGAAATGGAACATTATCTCAAGTGAAACAGAGTGCAAGATGTGTTGAATATATAGGGCCAGACAGACAGAGAGGAAAATTAATACCATGTGTGGCTAATATAGCTATGAATTTGTGGTGCCATAATTTATTATAACAACAGAATACTCAGATTAACATCCCTCCAACCTCAGAGACAAACCATAAACTAACACATGTTTCTGAGAGAAATATTATGAGATATAATTATAAAGAACAGTTACTGCCCACCCAGATTGTACAAGGATAGGGCACAACAACTGCTGATCTTTCAAAGACACCAACAGCTCTACCTTTAAAATGGTTAACAGACAAGCCTGTATGGGTTCAGCAATGGCCTTTAACAACAAAGAAACTGCAGGCTTTAGAAGAGCTGGTACAAGAGCAGTTAAATGCTCACCATATTTAAGAATCAACTTGTATTTGTTATTAAAAAGAAATTTAGTAAATGGAGTTCTTAACAGACCTAAGAGCAATTAACAAAGTAATGCAGTTAATGGGCTCTCTAAAATCTGGAATTCCTTTGCCTACTCTTACCTAAAGGATGGCCTCTTATAGTTATCAATTTAAACGACTGTTTCTTCTCAATACCCTTACAAGAAAAAGACAGACAAAGATTTACCTTCATGGTGCCTACTTATAATAATTCTCAACCAGTTAAGACATATCAATGGAGGGTTCTCCCACAGGGAATGTTAAATAACCCAACACTGTGCCAATATTTTTTACAACAGCCATTGGAAGCAATACACAAACAATTTCCTAAATCTATAATTTATATTACATGGATGATATTTTACTAGCTGATTCAAATGCAGAGAATGTAGAAAGAATGTTTGAAGAAGTAAGGCAAATTTTGCCTTGTTGGGATTACAAATTGCTCCTGAAAAGATAGAAAGAGGAGATTTTATTTATTATTTAGGAGACAAAATAGGTCTTAAAAAAGTTAGATGCCCAAAGGTGCAAATTAGGAGAGATTGATTATGAACTCTTTTATTTTTTATTTTTTTTTTGGTTTTTCGAGACAGGGTTTCTCTGTGTAGCTTTGCGCCTTTCCTGGAACTCACTTGGTAGCCCAGGCTGTCCTCTAACTCACAGAGATCCGCCTGCCTCTGCCTCCCGTGTGCTGGGATTAAAGGCGTGCGCCACCACCGCCCGGCAATTATGAACTCTTAATGACTTTCAAAGAATATTCAGAGACATTTCCATTCTATGGACTGTTGTTGAGGTAAAAAATGATGAACTGAGTAATTTTTTCAAAACCTTAGAAGGTGACAAGGACTTAAAGAGTGCAAGAGAATTATCAGCTGAAGTTGAGAGAGAATTGGCCTTGGTGGAAAATAGAGTACACGATGCACATGTGGATTGTGTGGATCCAGAGCTTGATTGGTTTTTGGTTATTTTACACTCTATGCATTCTCCCACAGGAATTTTAATGCAGAGGGAAGATATTATATTGGAATGGATATTTCTGCCAAATAAATGCAGTAAAATTAAAAACTCATGTGGAAAAGATCTCTGATTTGATTTTAAAGAAAAATTGAGACGTCATCAATTAGCAGGAATAGACCCAGCAGAAATCATAGTACTTTTAACTAAGGAGGACATTGACAAATTATGGGCAGAAAGTAAACTTTGGCAAAGAGCTTGCAGTAATTTTTGGGGAGAGATTAACTGCAAATATCCCAAAAGTGATAGAATTGAACTTATAAAGAGAGCTGATTGGATTCTGCCTGTCATTGTAAGGGAAACACCTATATCTGGAGTCTGTACATTTTATACAGGTTCAAAAAAACAAGGAAAGGTAAGTTACAAATCAGAAAATTTAAGTAAAGTGGTTCACAGTCCTTATAATTTTATCAAAAATTGGAATTATAAGCTATTCTGTTTCAGAACCTCTCAACATAGTTACTGACTCACATATTCTGAAAGAATGGTCTTACATATTGAGACTTACATATTTATCCTTGATGAATCAGAATTAATTTTGTTATTTATTCAGTTACAAGATATAATCAGGAATAGGAAGCATCTCTTATACATAACTCACATCCGATCCCATATGGGTCTTCCAGGTCCTCAAGCACAAGGTAATGATAAGACTGATAAAGTATTCATAGGAAATTTGCTGGAGGCCTCAGAATTCCATACAAACATCATGTCAATAGTAAGGGTTTAAAAAAGGATTTTTCCATAATCTGGCAACAAGCCAAGGAAATTGTAAAGTAATGTCCTACTTGTTCTTTTTATAATCAGACTCCACTACCAGCAGGATATAACCCAAAGGGTACTCAGAGGAATGAAATCTGGCAGATGGATGTGTTTCACTTTGCAGAATTTGGAAAATTGAATATGTACACCACAGTATTGATACTTATTCAATATTTCAATGGGCAACTGCTTTGAGTTCTTGAAATCTGATTCAGTCACCATGTGTTTGCTAGAAGTTATGGCATCATGGATATACATGTACAAATTAAAACTGACAACTATCCAAGACCCCAAGACAACAGATTACTTAATACTTTATTAACTTTGAATTTTCTCAATGCCAATGAAAAAGGAACAGCAGCTTCAGAGAGACATTGGATAATAGAAAAAAACTACAGAATTAAATCAGCCTATATACTTTAAAGATGTGCTAACCTCAGAATGGAAACCAATATATGTCTTACATTGGGATGAGGTTTTGTTTTTGTTTCTATGGGAGAAGAAAAGCTATGAATACCATCAAAATTGATACAGGTTCTATTTGAGCAAGAGAGACCAATTTAAACTAACATACCATTAACAAATGTTTTTCAATTTGTCAGATATAACTTGCCAAAAGAGAACCTCCTTAAAGTTAGTCTTGGGGAAGTGACCCGTCCAGCAGGCCAGGTTATTAAGTAGGACCCGAGGAGGCACCTCCTGAAAAACCAATGGGGGCAAGAGAGAAAGGAGACCGAGCACGTAAAGAAAAACAGAGTCAGTCTGAGTTGTGTCAAGGTCTTGTTTATTGCAAGGGGAAGTAGGCTTGTATACACTGATGTATAGGAGAAGTGTATAGGGGAAGGGAGGGGGATGGAAAGTTTCTGAAGAATAGAAGAATAGGATCAGGGTGAGGTCTCTTCTGAAGAATAGGATCAGGGCAAGGTCTCTTTGGTCCAAAGCTTGTGCAACCGACCAACCTGAACATGTTCAAGGAAGTTATTCTAAAAGCACATTTTGTGGGTTTTTTCCCAGGAACAGGTGTTTTTGTAAGTTAGTAACAGTTGTTATGCCAGATCATCCAAGCAAGAAAGGTCAAGGCACAGTCATCCATTTTTTGGTTCCCAACAATCCCCCCCTTCTTTCTTTAAAATGGCCAAAGCAGACTTTGGTCATAAATCGAAAGGGCCCCTGTCTTAGGCTATATGGGGGGCATCCTGTGTCTGGCAACATGCCATGTTGAACCTGTCTCTGACGACCTCTGTATGTTGTGCTCCCAGCACAGGCCCCATACTAATCACATCATTGAGTACCCTCTAGCCTTTAGATGTAAGGGGTTTTTAGGTTCATAGGACGCTGAACCTTAACCTTTCACTTGTTTCAATAGTTTGATCTCGAGTTTCTAACCGATGGTAGTGTACTGAAACGGTTTTTGATAAAATCGAATCGATCTGATTTTTTATGAATTGTGTTAGTTGTTGAAAAGCCCAAGGATGAAAGGTGAGGAGCAGAAGGAAAATAATCAGGGGGGTAGGAGGGTGGGGATCAGGGTAGAAAGCCAAGGGGATTTATTAAAGCTTATATATAGAAGGGCAAACCCTGCTCCTAAGAGCAAGAGCTACATCTTACTGCAGCCCCATAAAGGCTTATAAAGGAAAAACCCACAAAACTCACAAGATTACAATTCCCATACAATTTCATTTCACAAGATCATGGTCTGGGTACAGAGTGATCACAGAGGGGTACAGTTACATCAACAGGTACATTTTTCCTGAAACCTCAAGAGGGGGTATGAAGGCGGGAGTGGAGTTTACACACAGGTCACAGTGGGCCTTCCTGGAACACCTGCAACTATTCCAGTCACAGTTGAGCACATCTCTTAACAGAAATCTTTTTACATTGTTATATGGTTGCAGGGCAGATTGAAAAATGTCTAAGTCAGGTTGTCCTTGCAACTAGATTTTTAGTTTCTCATTGCCTGGTGCCTGAAGTTTCTCCTTTCCTGAGGCTTGGGGGTGTAAGCGTGAAGGGCTAGGCTCTTTCATTCCCCCATTTTCTTTTTGGCAAATTTTAATCTTAAAATTATGGTATTATATTTAGTAACTCATGGCCTATTTTAGTAACTCATGGCCTGTAATGGCCATACACAGTCCATGTATAGTTAGCCATCTTGTCTCTATGCCAGGGAGTTTTCTTTTGACCCAGCATTTCAGCCTTCTGAACAAGGGATATGGGACGACATATTCTCTTCTGGAACTGCTTCAAGCTGGCACTGGGACGCCGTTGTTAGGGTCCCTCCCCAAAAGGCTGAAAAGCTGGTCAAAGACTGGGCAGGGGGGCATTTGTCAGTAGCGTGTAGCTGCCTGACCCCCTAGGGACAGAGAAGAACCATGTTAGCTGGGCTGGTCCACATTAGCCTTTAGCACGTCCGGAGCCCACAGTTGTCTGGAGCGGTGGAGTCAGCAACTGAAACTTGGAGGTGTCTGCCAGCCAAGTAGAAATCTGTTGAGACAAATTTAAACTAGGAACAGAAGTTAAAATTTATGAACTTATTTGGAACCTTATGTCCATACCCTTAGTAATAGGAAAAGCAGTAGTCCCAAGACCAGGAGAGAGGAAAAATACTATCTTTAGGAATACTTATCTGAGGTCCTTTTGACCTCTGTGAAGTGGGTCTAGGTTTTTATGACTCTTTTGATCATTTGAGGCCTACTTACAAAATGACATAAAAGTTTTAGATACATTAGTATTATCAATCTGTACTGAAATCCATATTGTAGACAAAGCAGGTAATGGGTGTCTGTAAAACAGCAGAAGTGGACTCATACCTTTGAGTCCCAACAAGAACTACAGATTTGGGCATTTTTCTTCTGTCCAGAAAACCAGGTATAAATTGGACAGAGATTTTTGGCCTGGTTTATATTTAGACATATCTAGATGACATCTAAAACAAATCTAAAATGTTGAGCTTGTGACTGAACAGTAAGTGGTCATTACTCTACCAGTTTATCAGGACTCCTAAATGTTAAGCTCTGAACCATAGAACAGGAGAGTAATCTGAAACATATCTTATTTTAGATTCATATCTGAACCTTTATGACTTACTTAAACTTTTATATCTTAGAACATTTTTTTAAAGTGAGCTGACAAGCTAGCTATGGCCTTGCAGAAGGATCTGGTTGTCTGATGGTGCCACGCTGACAAAGTTAGAGCTAGCCTGGCCATCAGTACTGTCAGAGATCCGAGAAGGATAAACTATATCTGAGTGCAGACCAAGAAGCATCCAATCCTATAAATTACAGGGATCAATCCCTACCCAGGTCTCCATACCGTTGGAGGCACAAGTCAGAACAGCATCAATCTTCTTCTGCCATCAGGCTCATAAGGCAGAGTATTTTTCCTCTGGAATAGGGACACGAGAGACCGACCTTAACCAAGCAAAAGAGTGTAATCAATTTCAGTGTCCTACTGCTTGTCCACAGTCTGGTCTGGGTCCTGGTGGCGGGCGTTGCACTGGGGCATCTTGCCCTGTGGTCAGCGTTGTCATAATCCAGGCAGAGATGTTGTGGTGCCTCACACATAATCTTCTTCAGAGACCTTGGGTCACTGCTAGGATCTGGAAGCCTGTCTGATATAATAAACTTTTAGATCAACATTTAAATGCCATATTCTGCAGATCTCTGAAGTATGAGGGCCGTCTAGGTGTCTGAATAGACAAACTTTGTTTCTAATTACTTGTTTTAAGCTCAACCCTGAAAACATATGCAAGGGACTGAATAAATGAGTAAACTTATTCCTATAATATTACATCACTACTTATTTACCCTGACTATAATTAAAAAGAAACTTGATTACTCATGACTGACTATTAAGAACAATGCTTTTAAGTTGAAGCTCTTTTAGCATCAAATACAGGTTCAGTAAAGAAACCAAAACAAAATATCAGTATATGTATCAGCTTATCTAAATAACTTAAGTTTAACAAACTTAGCAAATACAAGGAGGCTAGACAACATTCTTAAGCCTGAATGTACCTTGGGTAAGGAGAAACATTTTTAAGTCATTGGTTTTTAACTATAAAAACTGTTCTTAAAGGATTAAGATTTCTCAAATGTCTTTTGTAATAACAATAAAGTACCTTTTTTTTACTTAAAAGGGGAGCATAATCTGTATAAAGTAAAACCAAGCTCCAGAGTATAAACAATCTCAAAGTATAATATCTGGGACTCATTTATAATCTTTTTTGTTCTTCATTCTTGGATGATTTCTTTGACCCTACCTTTGGCAGCACATACGTAACCTGTCTGTTCTATTTTATTATGGCGGGTACTTTTGGTGATCATCACCTGACATTGGCAATTTTTAAAACTGCCAAGGTCCATCAGACTCTTTTTGAAACTTTAGTCCTGTCATATATTTGTAAACCTCAGCTGTTTTTTATGATCCTTTTATGTCTTTAAAATCACTATTATTTTACATAGGTAAATCTTAAATTACAAAGTTTAGCTACCAGAGCAAGGTATATTTCTGTGTATAAAAGCATTGATGTGTAGTTTTAATATTTATCAAATATCTTATTTATTAAACATATGTTGTTATCTATTTAAATTTTCTAGAAACTTGTTGAACATTTGGTAAAGACACAAGTACATAGGTGTTACATATATTTTTTAAAAGCAATAATTACTTGCATACATATACACAGTTGGATCCAAGTTACATATATACATACAGTTAAAGCTTGCTTACATTTTCAAGTCATATACCTGTTTAATCATTAGCCATTTTTAAGATGAAAACAAACCAGAATTAACTTTTAAACTCAGTATTTGCAGGTATAAGAAACCATAACAGTTTACTGACCTTTTACAACCTTTTATATCAAAGTCTTTCTTGTGATTTCCCTCAGTAATCTAGAAATCTAAATTTGCATCAGTACTGTACCTCAGAAAAGAAACTGTTGGTCAGCCTTATAGGCAGTGACTTTCCATTCTTGGAGCCAGATCCTGATCAGGTTTTAGCTCCTGGGGCAGGTCTTGGGAGTCCCACCCAACAGCATGGGAGATGAAGAAGAAGAAGACTGCGCAGGCAAGCATCATGGGGGGGGGCAAAAGATTGCTATTAATATAGATTTTTATGTATATGAGAGCGGCAGACTAAAAGTAACTCCATGTCCTGGCTGGGCCCACAGACCTGTCAGCTGTGATCCTGGAAGGGCAGTTAGTTCTCCACCAGCCCCCACATTCTGAGCTCCTCAAGGCTCCAGCTGGCTCCTGCCAGCTCCGCTCTGCTCCAGTGCTCACAGGCTGCCTAGCCAGTCTCTTCCCTCACCCGCCCCATCATGTCAGGAGCTGAGGTGGCTGTTTGGGGGAAGGGAGGGATCCCAGCAGGGAGAGTGGTCTCTGTCTGTGGGGAGAGTTGGCCTCTGGAGCCATTTTGGAGGATTTTTTTTCCTGCACCAGTGGGCGGATCTGCATAAGGGGGGTGATTCCATCATTAGTCTCTAGGGTCCTCTGCAAGGACAGGGGGTTTTCACACTTGATTTCCTTAAGAGGATAAAGGGAGGAAATGGTCAGAGGGCAGCCGGGGCTGAAGGGGCAAGGGGAGTAAAAGGAGTTTGAGAAAGAAGAGGTGGGGGTCCAAGCCCCAGTGTTGCTGGGCAAGCAAAGTGGTAAGGAAGAGCTTCACCCAGGCACCTGTGAAATCACATCAATCAACATTAAAAGTCCTGTCCCCCAGCCAGCCAACCTCAAAGGCTGGCCGTTCAGAGGAACAGATGGTGATCCATTTTTTTTTCTTGACTTCCAGAGAGGCATTGTGAGCCCGACTGAGCACATCCTTCCGGTTATCTAAAGTCAAACTTAGGGGGGTAGTTAGTTGTTGCCCCATATGGAGAAAGAAAGGTAGAGGCAAAAGACAGACTCCAAAAAAAAAAAAAAACAAAGAGGACAAGGACAGACACAGTCCACGTGGTAGTTGATTCAGCTACAAAACAAAAACACAAAATCAAAAGCACAAATTCAAATGGGAGTGGCTGCAAACAGCCTCGCTCCCCCAGGGAAGGAGAGACTCATCTCATTCTTCAGATCACTCCGGAGGAGACCTCCAGAGTGGGGGACCCGGGGACTCTTGAGCACATCTGCTCTCCCACACAAGTCCAGACACAAGTCCTACACACTTCTGCAGGCACCAAATACAAATGCCAAATCAACCAGACAAAAGACAAGACACAATAACATAAAACATAGATCGAGCTCGTGTTTACCTCCAACTGGCAGAGTGGGGGTCCAGAGGGCACCCCAATCTTGGTGGAACCTCCAATGTTGGACCCCAAAATTTAGGGTCTCAAGTGGGCGCCCAAAGAACCCAGACTCCAGTCCAGTTGATGCAATAGCAGGAGGATTTATTAAACTTCTGTACAGAAGGGCTCCTCTGCTCCCAAGAACAAGAGTCACCATCAGGGGAGAAGCGGCCGTTCTTGTTTTACTTACATTTTTTGGTGGAGCGGCCGCCACAGCTCCAGACTCATTATAATATCTTTTCCAAACTTGCTCCAAGTCAGAGGGTGAATCCCTGGGCCGTTAATCACCAACCAGGGGCATTTCTCCTCCACAAATTGGAAGAATTTTATCAGATCCTTTTTCTTAACTCTTATTCCTCTCTCCCTAAGGTTGCTTTTCATCTCTTTAACAAAAAGAGCCTCTTTAGACAAATTCTTGCCCATGGTTTTATGGGACGACTGTACTTACCTCAAGACTTCCCGTGTTGCACGAGTGATGCGGTCCGGGCATCTCTACCCTGTGTGATCTGGAGCTCCGTCGTTATTCATCGTTCGGTAGGTCACCATGCCTCAAGCCCCACATTCAGGAGCCACTTGACCCATCCAGCAGGCCAGGTTATTAGGTAGGACCCGAGGCGGCACCTCCTGAAAAACCAATGGGGGCAGGAGAGAAAGGAGACCAGGTACATAAAGAAAAACAGAGTCAAACTGAGTCACATCAAGGTATCGTTTATTGCAAGGGGAAGTAGGCTTATATACACTGATGTATAGGAGAAGTGTATAGGGGAAGGGAGGGGGATGGAAAGTTTCTGAAGAATAGAAGAATAGGATCAGGGTGAGGTCTCTTCTGAAGAATAGGATCAGGGCAAGGTCTCTTTGGTCCAAAACTTGTGCAACCGACCAACCTGAACATGTTCAAGGAAGTTATTCTAAAAGCACATTTTGTGGGTTTTTTCCCCGGGAACAGGTGTTTTTGTAAGTTAGTAACAGTTGTCAAGTGTGTAGTTATGCCAGATCATCCAAGCAAGAAAGGTCAAGGCGCAGTCATCCATTTTTTGGTTCCCAACAGGGAAGGGTTTTTGTCTTTCAGGGAATGAAGGTTAAGGAATCTGAAGAATACTACACAAATAAGACATCTGAAGAAAAAAGACAAATCATTAAGAAAATATGTTCCAAGAAAGAATAAATTAGTATATTGGTATATGACATATAAAAATCTAAATGTTTGTTTCTGCTCTTCTCTACAGCCACTTGACACAAATGGTCTTTATGTAGTCTGAGTTCAATTAAAAATTAAAGCTGGCTTTGGAGTTGGAGAATGGCTTACTCCTTCTGTAAACCCAAGCACGTTTGTTAAATGAAAATCCAAAATCTCTGTATAATGTCAGAAGAGCCATCTGATATGGGACAGAATTAAGGATGTATTCTATTGCCAATTTTGAGATGGCTAGCTGAGATGATCTAGCCCCACAGACTATTCGAGTGAGGACTTGAGATAATCCCTGCACTTTTGCATATGCAGAGATTGGACATCAAATGATACAGCTACCTCTCCCAGGACTTGACAATTAACCCAAAAATTTTCTTCCCAGCATCCCCTAAAGATGCCTTCAACTCCAAACATCAGTAAGTAATTAAGAACATGCAGCCCACATTCCCAAGAGTTGGGGCTGGTGGCTTTTGGTCATTCTGTGGGTTTTGGATAACTGTCATTATTTAGGATGGTTGGTTACAAGTTGTTATTATTAATGGTCAGGGAAAAGGCTAAACAAAGGAGATAGATTTAAGGTTCTTGTTTGAAAAAAAAAGAAAAAGAAAAAAGAGGATATAGATAAGAGGTAGACTATTGAATCTACTCTGAAAAGCAAAAAGGGAGGATGTAAATATGATAAAGATAAAAAGGTAGATTATAAAATCTACTTTTAAAAGGCATCTAATAGTTTTAAATATTTTACATTGGATTGAATTTTTGTATATTGTATAGAAATTATGTATATTGATACCAGTTTGAGATTGATTTTGCTAGAATATATTGTACATATATTTCCAATCTTGTTCAAGGTATTGTACCTATAGAGTTCATTTAACAATGTAATGCCATTTGCTAGTCCTTGAAAGTTATTGTTACTAACTAAGTAGGATATAAAGAAATGAAAATTAGTGGTTAGCACTCTTGGGCATATACCCAAGGAATGCTCAAACTTACCACAAGGACTCATGCTCAAGTTCATATCAGCATTATTCATAAATAGCAAGAACCTGGAAACAACCTAGATGCCCCTCAACTGAAGAATGGATAAAAGAAATGGGGCACATACACACAATGGAGTACTACTCAGCAGTAAAAAACAATGATATCATGAAATTTGCAGGCAAATGGATGGAACTAGAAAATATCAACCTGAGTGAGGTAACCCAATCTCAGAAGGACATAGTATGTACACACTCATAAGTGAATACTAAATGTGATGGAAGGGATGGCCAGACTGCAACCCACATCTTCAGAGAGGCTAGATAACAAGAAAAGACCCTAGAAGGGACACATGGATGACCCAGCAAAGGGAAATGGATGCGATCTACACGAACAGACTGGGTATGGGGGAGGTGGCAGAGGGCGAGGAGCAGGGGATGAGAACACAGGGAAATGGGATGGTCAAGCTGGAAAAGGCACAGAGTGGGAGGGTAGGGAGGGAGATACCATGATAGATGAGGACATCACGGGAATAGGAAGAGGCAGGGTGCTGGGGATATTCTCAGGAATTCACAAGGATGACCCCACCTTGGACTGCTGGCAGTGGTCCAGAGGGTGCCTGGAAAGGTCTACTCTGGTGACTGGTCTAACGAATAACCTGTCATCATAGAGCCTTTGTCCAGTGACTAATGGAGGCAGATGCAGACATCCACAGGCAGGCACTAGGCTGAGCTCCAGGAATCCAATCGTTGAGAGAGAGGAGGGATTCTACACGTGGGGGACATTGAGATCATGATGGGAAGACATACAGAGATGACCAGGCAACTTAGTGGAAGCCCATGAACTGTAGACTAGTGACTGTGAAGCCCTGATTGTAGTGAACTAGGCCCTCTGGATACGGAAGATGGTTGTTTGGCTCGAACAGTTTGGGGGGCACCCAGGCAGGGAGATAAGGATCCATACCTGGTTCATAGGCAGGCTTTTGGGAATCTGGTGCCTGTGGTTTGATGCCTTGTGCAGCCTTGGTGCAGTGGGAAGGGGCTCCGACATGCCTAGGCTCAGTATGCCGGCCTCGACTGACTTCCCATGGGAAACCTTAATTTGGGGGATGTAGGGATGTGGGGTGGCTTGGGAGAGAGCACTGGGGGTGGGAGGAGGTAGGCAGTAGGATCTTTGGTGGTATGTAGAGTGAGTAGAAAATTTCTTAATAAAGAAAAATGAAAAAAAGAAAATTAATGGCTAGTCATTACAATTGAACTTGTAGTCATATTAGGTATGTTTTGAAGGTCAAGAAGAGATATAGTTTAGATAGGCAGGTCATCTTCAAACCCTTCAGATATCTTCAGAATATGGCACTTAAGATGTTTTAATGACATAGATTTTTCTTTTTTTTTTTTAATGACTATGAGACTTGTCTACTCCTGGCAGTACCAATCAACTTCAGAGAAAATGATGGGCATTGAAGAAATTCCATATGAAGTTAACTTTCACTGTGGCAAAAGTTAGCCACTAGGCAAGAAAGTGTCCTCAATTTGACTGCTGACAGCATGCTATCCAAAATGGAAAAGCAGGACACAAAACAAATGACTGCTGATCCTTGCCAAGACAAGGCAGGAAGGCTCTTTAGAAAATCCTGCTTCACAAATGAGTCTGTCAGATATGCTAAGCCTGTAGGCTGAAGATGATACCTGAAAGTTGCAGAGAAACTTCAGGTGACTGTCCAGGCAGCTGGTTGTTTCTGTCACATTTTTTGGAAATTGCTTGTTTGTACCTCCTGTTTTACTAGGTAATATTATTCTCTTCTCAGGTATCTGAGGGAGTTGAAGATTAAATCATTGTAGTTACAGTTTTCCTTGTCAACAATTCAGAAAAGAAATTCATTGAGAGGTGTTAAGTGTTTAAGTTTGAAAGACATCAAAAGATAAATTTTGGTGGTTAATATAAGTTAGGATAGAAAGTGAATTAGGTACATTTTGAACTCACCAAAATACGATTGATAATGGAATCTTTTCTCTGAATTTGTCAAATGCAAATGACTAACATTATTGATGTGTTTATTGCTTGTATATATTGTATATAGTTACTGTACTTATTGCATATAGTTTTTCTTATTTTTTATTTTTTTTGGTTTTTCGAGACAGGGTTTCTCTATGTAGCTTTGCGCCTTTCCTGGAACTCACTCAGTAGCCCAGGCTGGCCTCGAACTCACAGAGATCCACCTGCCTCTTCCTCACAAGTGCTGGGATTAAAGGCGTGCGCCACCACCGCCCGGCCTAGTTTTTCTTATTAGTTATAGCTTTTTATTATTTGGACAAGAAAAGGGGAAATGTGTTGATATTTTATCTGTGTCTCCTAATAAAGATTATCTGAGGATCAGAGGAAAATGCCAGCCACTAAAGTAAACATAGAGGTCAGACAGTTGTAGCCCACACCTTTAATCCTATCCCTGAGGAGGCACAGATCAGACTAGATCTCTATGAGTTCAAGACTACACTAAGAACAGAGATAGGAACAGTGGTACACACCTTAAATTCTCAAAACTAACCATAAATGTCTAGGGGTCTGTACAGAGAGACAGAAAGTGATGTAGCTGAGTGGAGAGGAAATAAGATGGTGAACAGGAAGGCATATAGGTGTGGGTATAGAGGAAGTAGGTCTCTTTGGTGGAGGATCTCCAATTAGGTAAGTATGTGGCTGGCTTCTCTCTGCCCCCTCAGTTTTTAACTTCAATTTCGGGCTCAAGGTGTTTTATTAATAAGACCTATTAAGATTCATGTTATGGAAAGATCTGGGAGGATTTGGAGGAGAGAAATTAATATGATCAAAATACATTGTGTGAAGCTCTCACAGAATGTAAAAATATACTTTGTTGGGTTTTTAAAAGAGATATTAATTTATATTTTCAATGTAATGATATTGTAGAATATTGAGCTAAAATACAGGATACCAGTTTTACAATTAGAGTTGTTACAATAGTTTACATTTTTGTTAAAAACTTACTGATCAAATAACAGAGATATGGTTACTCTTAAAAGAACTTAAAGGAAATTGATGGAGACAACCAGATGTGT